>NC_068300.1:21085454-21135454 GCF_025860055.1 Xyrauchen texanus
GTTTCTTTCGCAAGCTCTTATTCATGGTCTTAGACTTCATACATCCATGCTGATAGGTGTCAGTATGAAGTTTTATGTTTAATAAATACTGCTGCTTTACACAAACTTGGTTAAATTGAAAGAAAAAGCTGTTCATTTGATCTCAACAAAGATACAGTTGGCAAATGGGGCCGTGGTTTAGCGTGTGGGCTGGTAATCATAGTTACTTATTTATATCTATGGGGAATATGAAGTGAAATATCCAACAGCTTTGCTTTTTTACGTGCACATATTCAGATGTATGATTCCACAGTCCCTTTTCATGTCGCTGAATTGCCTGTTTTCACAACTAGTTTCGTTTAACTTTTTATTCAATTGACTTGAAAAAAAAGATGGTAACTCGATTTCTGCTTTTTTTTTTTTTTTTAAGGCCACATGCACACTAACAGGTTTTCATTTGAAAATGTATTCATTTTGCAACCTTTATGCCTTTCATCCTCACTGTAACACTGTTTCCCTCTACCAAAAATGGAGACTTTCTAAAATGCTGTAAAGCTGCATAGTTTGAAAAACAATAACATTAGGAAAATGTAAAAGAAAACAGATTAGTGTGGATGTGGCCTAAAGGCCAATTTACACTGCCCCAAAAAATGGCAACAAACACCAACATCCAACACTTGTTGTGTTTTGTTGGATCAGTCTGATCACCTCGTTGGCACCTGTTTTCACCAATTCAAAATGTTCTTTCGTCAAGGCTTGGAATGTCTGAGTAGTCATATTCCAACAAATTGACCTAATCAGACTTCATCACAAGCCATTGCCATTACAATGAGTTAAGCGTGCGTCCCTGTCAAATCACAGAAAACAAATCCATGCGGATGCAGATGCATTTATAGAGCATTAGAAAGTCAATCAAGATTAATCAAATTTTTGTAGCAAACTTGTTAAGCATTCAAAATTGTTAAGAAAACAAAATTGTTGTTAGTGTTGGGTTCAGCTGTTTGTGTTATAGCCTTATGTCTCTACATGCTAAACATGTTTAATCAATTGCATATTATATTTAAATATTACATTGTGCATGTTTGGCATAATCGCAACCTCTTCCTTGTCAGTCGTCTTCAAAGGCGAAAAATGACACGCAAAGACACAAGTTTGTTGGTGTTCGTTGGATCCAGGGGGTCAAGAATTTGTTAGCAGGACCCTGTTCGCACCTGCTGTTATATGTTGGAACTCCACCACCCGATGGCAAAAAGCATGTTTCTCCATAGACAGCCATTCAAAACTAGCCGTGTTTTATGACGAAATAAAAAAAATTCAAAGAAACATTTTAATTTAAATAATTTCATTACATTAAAGCACGTCGTCATCCGGTGTAGTAATGCATAGTACTAGCTACACAAATCGCGGAGTCTAGCGACACCAAGCGACAATACCACTGGCGGGGTGAACAGGGCTCAAGCCTTTTGATGCACAGTTCTTAGCTTTTTGGAATAAAATTATGAAATTAATCTCAGAAAAACGTATGCAAGTTTAGAATAAGCTTGAAAGATAAAGTGCATTCCCTTAGGCCCCACTTAAACCTTGCATTAACGTGCATTTCATATACGGATAGTATCTGTAAATTCTTTAGCTGGATTGCATTTACACCTTGCAGTCAAATGTGTCTCAGATGTCATCGGATAGAAATCAGATCAAAGTTACCCAAGCAAAATATAAAACGCTACTTACATTTTACAGAGGCAGTGGTAAGTGAAAACTCACCGTGTTTAGTGAATTTTGAAAACCTTGTTGGATAATTAAAATGCTTTCAATCACTTGACCAGTCGGGTGTTTTCCTTTTTTGAATTTTTTTTGGCAGCCACCAATGGTAAATTTGAGGTTGCTGAAGCAAAATATATGGTATTCATACAAGCCACAGTGATAAGAAAACAGGAGAGAGATGCGAGCGAGTGGGGATTTGAGGAGTGTATTCCAATGTAATAATTCATGAGATTTGTTCACGGTCTGTATTGTGTTCTTCACATTGCAATGGCAAAAAACCTGCAACAGCACTTTAACAACGGATGACTGTAGCATAACCATGTCACATAATTACTTAGTTGTATAAGGATAATGAAAACATATATACTCAGCTCTCTCTTTGTATGGGATAAGTGACTCAGTGACGAGCGATTCTCACAAAAAATAAAGATGTATCCTTGTCATCTGAACAAGCAGCTGCAAGAAGATGGGAAACCACCTGCAGCTACAGGTAGCTAAATATGTTTAGACACTAATGTTAACTTTTAGCTTTGTTACAGATTGAAGTATGCCTACATGTTGTGGCACACTTCTAATAAAAAAGTGCTATGTACTTTTGGATTGCAAGGGTATGGGAGTAAGGGGTGCGGTGGTTTGGGATGGAATGACGTCACGACTAGACAAATTCAACACGAATAATGGGCTGACTTGTAGACTATTAAAAATCAGTAGACTTGCAATAACTAATGCCCACCACTGGGCAACCTGTAAGACAGTAAAGGCTTCAGAGACACAGATTCACACTTGAAGAAACACACCAGATTATATTTTGTAGAACAAACAAAAGAAAACTATTGGTGTGGCTGCCTGATTCGATGTGCGTTCAGAGGCACTCTGTCGCACTCTCTGTTTTCACTATTTCTTCTCTGTCAGTTTTCAAGAAAAAAACTTGCAAGAATAGTGTCAGATATGTGAACGCTGCAAAGGATCTCTGATCATCTCTGGAGGTGCTCTGAGATTACTTCGATTTATTTCGACAGAGCAGTCATGTTTTACATTAATTACGAATGAAACTATGTAGGTTCACTGCTTCCAATAATTCTAGATATTCATGGCTGTGTACGTTACCGTACAAAGCAATTGACATGCAGTGACATTGGGACTTCAGGTGAATTGTCATGTCATATGTCATAAAAATTCAGTAAAGCCTCAGAAAGGGTACATGAACAAGATGTTTCTTTCCGTGCTCGTCTACTCTTTAGCCTAAGTTGCAAATTTACCATTATGATAATAATAACATTATGGTATCTTGAGCAATATATACTTTGATATATGATCATTTCTGCTATATAAAGTAGAAAAAAAAATCTATATAAAAAATAAAAGTGGCCTGCATACCATGGCCTGCACGTGTCTCACATTATCAATTACACAGCAAATTTCATCTATATGGCTGATTCTGTGTTCGATGCCAAATCTGTATTAGTCTGCATAGTCTTAAGGTAGGGTATACTTAATTTTTCTGTGTGCCTTTTCAACTTGTGCACGGATGAGCGCTCAGATTTTCAAAGTATACTCTTTTGACAGCAAGACCACATGGATGTTTTTAACACATGCACGCTACAGTACGACTGCTTTGTGATACTCTTTTGTTACAGTCAATGGCAAGTGCAGATGATACGCAAGAGTGGATTAGGTCCGATTTGAGGGGAAAGTAATTTCTTGCATCCTGTGCAACCTGGATACAAAAGGTAACAATTTGAAAGTACTTGTTTAATGTCAAATTAATAAATAAAGTGTCAAATAATTTCAAATGTCTCACTGGTGAGAAGTCGTGTTGGAAGCTGAAAGCAGAAGCATGTTTACTGTTGCTGACTATCTACTTTTTTAACTAATTTGTAATCAGTAACTATTGTTACTGACCGTTTTACCACGGACAACAAATCTATCACATGCAGTGATGTAAGCATGTGGCTTGAGTCCAAAGGTCAAGGACTGAGCAACAGAGAAGTATCCTGCAAGTGGCTTATCAACCATCGGCAGGGTTTATCACTGACTGTAGAGGTTCTCATAGATTTTTTATGATTTTCAGCATCAACATGTTTGAAGCAATAAGTTACACTAATAAGTTTACATTGGGTTCCAAAAGTCTGAGATCACATTAAAATCTGGGAATTAAATCCAAATTTAAACCTACAAACAAACAACATTTTTGCATTTAAAAAAGAAGAAGAAAATATTAAAGATTCTGCACCATTTCTAGGTCAATACTCAGATAAGCCGATTTGTGACATTGGCCATGTTAACTCCTTTGTACTAAAGGTCAGATTACCTTACTTTGATCGAAACAAGTGCATTCGGTCACTAAAGCAAAAGTGGAACACACCACGTAAGAACTTTTCACTCAAAATAGAGAAGGATTTTTACTAATGCTCTTAGACTTTTGAACCCCACTGTTATCAAAAACTCTTTGTTGCACTTACCTGCCACTGCCACTACTGCTGGTACTGCTGACTGATTCAGAGCTGGAGGAGCGACTGTGCGATCCCGAGCCACTACGGGAGCACGCCGGCCCCACAGTCTGACCCGTCAGCCTCTGTGGTGAGGGATTGTGTGACTGTGAAGAGTGTGGTGACCGACTGCGACTGTGGTGGGATGTCCTTTCTCCTCGTCTGCCTCGCTCCTCTCTGTATAAATCCCGATGGACCACACTGGCCACAGAGAAAGATTCCCGGGCACGAGGTTCAAAGCGAGTCTCTGTGGTCTCAAAACGGCTAGGGCTCCGGCTTCGTGAACCATAGTAGACAATGCCTGCTGAAGTCGAACCTCCGCCTACGACTCCGACTCCAGCAGTGTTGCTACTACTTCCACCAGCACCACTGCTTCCCGCAACGCTCCCTCCACCCGCCAAACTGGCCCCTGCTGAGCTTCCACCAATGCTGCCACTGGCAGAACTGGAATTCCCAATTGCTCCACTGAGGGCCCGGTCCCTCGAGTCTCTGTAATAATCGGTCTCATAGTGACGTTGGCGATCAAAACTACTGCTGTTGTTGCTACGCTCATGGTGTCCATAGGCACTGTGATCGTAAGTGCGCTCCCGACTGTCCGCAGCCCTACATGAAAAGAAAAGGGATGGAGGATGGCAAAGAAAAATGGAAAGAACGAAACGGATGTTACTTATTAATGTGTGCCCTGATATAAACAAGCATCAAGTGACATGTGTTGAAGAAGTAATTTAATCAAAATGTAGACTGCAAGTGCATGTTGGAAAGGTGACGTTTTAGACTTTTCCTTTATTGTAGCTCCGAATACAGATATTGATACAGTTCAAATAAACTTAGAGGAGGAAAATAGCAGTCTGTTATTTATTATTTGTATACTTTATCTTGATGCAATTTACTCTAAAGTATGTTTTTATTTTACACTACTGAAATCAAGCTGAATCCTTTTAAAAACAAAAGGGAAGGAAAATATGCATGACTGAAGTCATGCATGCCATGGTCAGTCACATCCAAGTTACACAGGGTAGAGGGTGAAAAAATTATTTCTAGACAATTACAATTTCTAGAACTCTTTTTTTCAAGAGTAAAGCCTTTGGTTTTTTGCTTTCATGAGAAAATGCAATTACATAACCACTGCTAAAAATTAAGAGATTACCGATGAGATGCAAGTAATTTATTTTGTAATAACATGTAAATAATTAAGCAAGTAGGCCTATGTAAATTTGAAGCCTATGTCTCTCCTATATTAGACAAAGCATATTAATGCCTAAATTTAATTCAGTAATTGGAACGAGGTTTAATTAATAAAATAAACTAATTCTCAAAGAATGATATCAAAGCCGCAGTTTACAAAAACTAATTATTTTGTAATAAAGGTCTGCAATGACATGCTCCAACACCATTTGTTCTGGTCAAGCTGTAGAATAATGGCTAATATGGAGAGTGATTCTAAAACCAGTTTCTAAATAGGAAAAAAAATTATCAGCTAGGTTACAAAAACTGAATGAGCGAAAGGACATTATATGCTATACTAAGCTCTTTGCTAGCTTCAATTTAATAGCAATTTGGCAATGCTTTGAGATTGTAAATGCAGTGGACTTAAGCACCTTATTGCTTTTATGAATGGTCACTACATAATAACAAAATATATTTTGGACACAATTTTCTGTAAAATGTCATTCTTTTAAGCAAATTTATTAAAAAGCAATCCTTCCACAGAATGTTATGCAACAAAAATAAAAAACAGCTAGTTGATATGCACTTATTTGGGTGGAATGTTGTGTTGACCAATCAGCATCCAGGACCGGAACTATCCATTTAATAATAAGGTTGAGTTCTGCTCATGATATAGCTACACACTTGTTTTAAATTAGTTATAGTGATTTACTACAGGTAAGGGGTGTTGTCAGTGCCTAAACCCCACTTTTCAATAAATAGTTTTTTTTTTACATCAAAATAAACTATTTTTCAAAATAATATAGTTAATTAGCCTAACTGTAGGCTGTTGCAAATGGCCACATTAATATACAATTCAACTGACATGCACTCACAAGTGTCCGTATATCTTCAAATTTTTAAAGCTTTGATCACAGCTCATGAATCAGAATTTAGAGTTGGGTACAAAGGGGCTAAAGGCACACCTTGAGGAAAATTAGCTTTTTTCTGGTCACAAAGTGCATCAAGTTTGAAAAAATATATTTCAATTCATATAAAATTGATGGAGCAACATAATTTCTGTGAAAATAAATAATAAAAAAGGAAGGTTGTTTTGAATACAATTCTTATTTTAAAAATATAATCACTGGCTTCCGGTAACGGCCGTCCAAGCGTTCACTGGCTTCCTCCATCCTCTGCGCTTCCGCGTTCGTCACTTCTCACCGGAACTTACACTACGCCTACGTCATATGCCGTAACTAGACTCTCTCGTGAACATGCGGACGGCCGTTACCTGAAGCCAGTGATTATAGTTTATAAAGTTATAAATATGGATATTATTCTTACAAAAACACATAATTTCGCTTCAGTAGGCCTTTATTAACTCCCTGGAGAGTATGGATTAATTTTTTGATGGATGGATGTGCTTTTTTGGGCTTCAAAATTTAAGGTACCATTCATTCCCATTATAAAGCTTCGAAGAGCCAGGATATTTTTTTATATAACTCCGATTGTGTTTGGCTGAAAAAAGAAAGTCATTTACAACTAGGATGGCTTCAGGGTGAGTAAATTATGGGATAAAGTGCATCCGGAATGTATTCACAGCGCTTCACTTTTTCCACATTTTGTTATGTTGCAACTTCATTCCAAAATTTATTAAATTAATTATTTTCCTCAAAATTATACAAACAATACCCCATAATGACAATGTGAAAGAAGTTTGTTTGAAATCTTTGCAAATGTATAAAAAATGTAATAAAATAAATAAATACATTTAAAAAAAAATAAATTAAAAAAAATCACATGTACGTAAGTATTCACAGCCTTTGTTGATACTCAATACTTTGTTGAAGCACCTTTGGCACCAATTACAGCCTCAAGTCTTTTTGTGTATGATGCTACAAGCTTGGCACACCTATTTTTGGGTAGTTTCTCCAATTCTTCTTTGCAGGACCTCTCATGCTTCATCAGGTGTGATGAGGAGCATCAGTGCACAGGCATTTTCAGATCTCTCCAGAGATGTTCAATCGGGCTCAAGTCTGGGCTCTGGCTGGACATTCAAGGACATTCACAGAGTTGTCCCGTAGCTACTACTTTGTTATCTTGGCTGTGTGCTTAGGGTCATTGTCCTGTTGGAAGATGAACCTTCGCCCCAATCTGAGGTCCAGAGAGCTCTGGAGCAGGTTTTCATCAAGGATGTCTCTGTACATTGCTGCATTCATCTTTCCCTCGATCCTGACTAGTATCCCAGTTCCTGCCGCTGAAAAACATCCCCACAGTATGATGCTGCCACCACCATGCTTCACTGTAGGGATGGTATTGGCCAGGTGATGAGCGGTGCCTGGTTTCCTCCAGACATGACGCTTGCCATTCAGTCTAAACGGGCTGTCATGTGCCTATTACTGAGGAGTGGTTTCCATCTGGCCACTCTACCATACAGGCCTGATTGGTGGAGTGCTGCAGAGATGGTTGTTCTTCTGGAAGGTTCTCCGCTCTCCACAGAGAAATGCTGGAGCTCTGTCAGAGTGACCATCGGGTTCTTGGTCACCTCCCTGACTAAGGCTCTTCTCCCCGATCGCTCAGTTTGGCCGGGCGGCCAGCAATAGGAAGTGTGCCTGTGGTTCCAAACTTCTTCCATTTACGGATGATGGAGGCCACTGTGCTCATTGTGACCTTCAATGATGCAGAAACATTTCTGTATCTTTCCCCAGATCTGTGCCTCGATACAATCCTGTCTCGGAGGTCTACAGGCAATTCCTTGGACTTCATGGCTTTGTGCTCTGGCATGCACTGTTAACTGTGGGACCTTATATAGACAGGTGTGTGCCTTTCCATATCATGTCCAATCAACTAAATTTACCACAGGTGGACTCCAATCAAGTTGTAGAGACATCACAAGGATGATCAGTGGAAACAGGATGCACCTGAGCTCAATTTTGAGTGTCATGGCAAAGGCTGTGAATACTTATGTACATGTGATTTGTTTCATTTTTTATTTGTAACACATTTTCAAAGATTTCAAATAAACTTCTTTCACATTGTCATTATGGGGTATTGTTTGTAGAATTGTGAGGAAAATAATTAATGTAATACATTTTGGAATAAGGCTGTAACATAACAAAATGTGGAAAAAGTGAAGTGCTGTGAATACTTTCCGAATGCACTGTAATTTTCATCTTTGGGTGAACTAACCCTTTAAGAAAAACAATGTGTTTTATAGTGGCCTTTAGTGGCAGACGACATCGCTTGTTGTAAAATTAAAAAATATATATATTTATTTTCTACAAAAGGTACGCACACGTCAGCGTCAACATTCTGAAGTTCCACAGAGTGAAAACTCGCATATTTTTCACTTAAATTTGACCCAAATTATTATAAAAGAACAAACATTATTTACTCTAGCCATCACTGGATGATGCTGGATGGAATGCGCATATAGAGCGCATTCAAGCTCGACAAAAAACAAGACTGTGAGTTGCAGGGCACTGACTTAAAGTCGTGTAGTGTACACTTGTCTTAAGGAAAGTATTGTGGTAGTTTTTGTTTCCATTAAGTGTTTTGGGAGAAAATAAATTAGTTTTACTAATTTACCCTACCCATTAGAGAACATCTAATGTATGCTAATTTCATAAAATTTCTTGAAAAATGAACTTTGCTTGTATGTCTTTCCTTAGGAAAGGTGTTAAACCATTTTAATAAATATTGAAGATTACCATTATTAGTGTCCGGAACAAATTATCATTTCTGTTATTTCAAATTAATAAAAGGTCAAAATAAATACCTTGACTGAAATGTAATGCTTGAGATACAGTTTCGTTAGTCATGTATCAACAAATGTGACCTAGTTTTCTTTTGTTTTGTTTTTTTATCATTAAAAAAAGATGCTTTGGTGTAGTAAAAGCCAGCTGTGCAACTTGACTGTGATCAACCTTTACAGAACATATATTCCACTCCAGTAATTTCCACAAGAACTAACAAAGAGTGGTGGCACATTGCATCACAACACTCCACAGCTCATTTGCCATCTCCTCTTCCATAGAGCTGTTATGTGTTTGGCCAGCTTTTACTTATTCTTTAAATTTCTTTACACCTTTTTCTTGCAATGCCTTAAACTCTATTCAAATTAATTAACCTAGGTAAAGCAGAGAGGCAAAAAGCCATGGAGTGTGAAAGAGTGAGAATCAGGAAAGGGACAGCAAAGTGAGGTAAAAACCTGCAAATGCCGACAAGCTACATAAAACAGCCTGTTTTGACAGCTACAACTGTTAGTGGGAATGGAAAAAAGACAAGGGATCAAACTAGGGATTAGAGAACAGCTAATATACACAGGGCAGAACATACCAACCTTTTCAGACAGCGGTAACCCGACCTACAATTCCAAATACAATTTAGGGAGACAGAACTTTGTGAGCAAAAAAAAAAAAAGAAAAAAGGGGGATAAAAATGTAGAATGTTTATAAAAATGGTAAGAAAAAAATCAACCAAGTAATCCTTATCTTTCAGTATCCAACGGAGGTAAGAGTTTTAAGGTGGAATGTCCAACTCAAGTTCAATGGAACGAATTCCCATAGAGATCAAAAAAGCAGGTTGGAGAATGAAGTAAAAAAAACAACAACAAAAAAACACTATAAATCCATAATGTGGTCCTTCATACAGCATTACTTCTGTTCTTCATTTTGATTAGTCTTTGAAACTAAAAAGTCTCTGTACGGATATTTTTTTTTAAATTGTAGAATTGACCTTCATGGTGCATCTGAGCTTCATAATTCCTCTTTGTAGCGCAGTTCTTATATTTGAATAATTTACAACCACATCCTTAAGGCTGAAAAAGTTCAATTTCCAGATATCTCAACAGAATAATGCACCACAGTTCTAACCGTTGTGGACGGCAATAATCCAAAACATCTTTGGAAAATCTGGGCGTACGCTCATTGTTTTACAAATCCCAGTGGAAAGCCATCTCCATTGATGTTTGAAAAATGATCAATAATCCATTGCCTGGCGAATAGTCCACTAGGATTCCTATTTTTGTTGGTCTTTCTTCTTTATTGTACTGTATCCACAGTATGCTGTTGTTCTAGATCCGGTATCGGGCCTTGTAATCCAATAAAACATTTAATTTCCAAGTCCTGTTCATCTCCACAACAGCCATACCTCCATGCTTTGATTTTAGATCCAAAAATGAGTCCACTCTTCCTCATATTAGACCATATGCTATTTTAAATCCATTCTTATATTCTTTGGAGTTTAGGGGGGAAAAAAAAACAAGCAAAAATAAACTTAAAATGGTCTAGAAATAAGTAATGAGTAAATAAAGAGATTTGCTCACTGTGTTTCTGTCAAGTTCTACCATGTTGATCAATGGCAGAAGTCTCCCATGTAATAAAGAGGAAAACCCTAACTGCACATAATCCAGAAAAAAAAGAAACAGTAGTGATAGAATATCCTTGTCATTGGGTGGTTTTAATCCAATGTGATTTAGAATCCAGAGAATAACATCCAGAGTATTCCAGATGATGGAAGGAAAGAACTGTTCCTAAACCACCCATTTCAATAATCCAAATATCAATCAATGCGTTTTAATAGAACAACAACGCAATCTTGTTACAATAACAAAAACACATGTGGTCAGACATTATCCACCTTGGGCGGTACAGTATTCCAGAATAGGGCAATTCCAAGTAAGGTCACGGTCATAGATTCTCTCTCATTTGCAGAAATCCTGGAATATTTTGAAATCCAAAACATGCCCTGGATTTTCTTCCCAGTGATATCCAATTCAAGAGAATTATGCTTGAGAGAATCTCCATCCAGATGCACTACATATTCATTATGAATTTCTGTACATGTTCACCATGCTTTTACAAATTACACCGGCTTGCTTTACACGGTGAGTGACGACAGACCTCAACCAGCAAAGCATGATGCCTAAATTACCGCCCTCCAGTGTGTTTACTTAATTTCCCTTATGTCCCCTGCCCTCAAAATAATAAATTAGCCCAATTAATGACGGAAATAATTGGGAGGGAGAGATGTGTTACAAGAAACGAATGGTCCCCTGCCTTCAGAAAAACTATGTCCACTTACCCGTCTAGTCTGCGTTCAAAGCGTCCCTCTCTGCTGTGCAGTGACACAGGGGGCCCATACACTGGGCCCCCTGCACCCCTTGTGAACCCTGAAACATCCCGTCCACGAGTGGCTATGGACAGGCTATCATCCAGGCCTCGAGCCGCACTGGGGATAGTTCCTGGCTCATTGTAATCGGTGCGTAGGTCCCTGTCCCCCATCTTGTTGACAGAATTATGAGCTTTCTGAGCACTCTTAATGTCCACAAAATCCACAAAGGCGGCCACTCCACCCTCTGATCCACGTTTTGGGAGGACCTTGACACTCTCCACACGTCCATATCTATTAAGAAAAAAGCAATAAACAAATGACTAGTAGCCTATACAAATGCATTAAATCCTGATGCTTTGTCAATTATTCTGACATGAATAACCATAATTCATCCTGCCAAGCTGCACAGACAGATTAGAACCGTGTTTGCCAGTCATTTGTGCAATATGTAAATAAGACTATTCACATAACAACAGCCTCCGTTCTGCATCATCACAAAAAGCCATACCACTCTATGAGTTGAATCAACTAGGCTCTATGGCAGGAATACATCACTTAATTCTGATTTATCCAATAACTAATAATCAGATTTTAATGGCCTGCTTCTAGAGCACCAAAATATTGCAAATAATATGATAATGTTGGCTAACTTGATTGTACCGTCAAGCTAAAGAATATGTCTTTGTATGAGTGAATGCCATAATTCACCCAAGCAACTTGACTACGGTCTATTAAGCATGAAAGGCTTGAAACCTCAAATCTTTCAGGTGGATAAATTAGCTCGATGTACCTCATCAGGGTGTGTTTGACAACCTTCCTGTTACCGATAAAAAGCACATGACATACGCAACTTATACCATCGTATAACAAATAATACATGTAAATCACCAAGACATCGTCTACTTCATGTGTGTTTACATCTGGAAGACATTTTTAAATGGAATATGTCTAGAAGACCTATGTCAATACGTATGTCTCGAATGTCAATAAGACATACAGCAGATGTATTTGATACTTTAATGATTTATAATGTTTGTAAATTTGATCTTCTCAAGATGATTAGGAGATGTTAATTAGATTGTGATGCTTTCCAGATGAAAAGATCTAAAACAGACATCTCGGAGATGTACATGTGCTATCTGGGTCTTTGATGTGCGTTTACATCTGGAAGAATTATTTTTAACTGTGCTTGCTTATCTGCAATACATCTATAAGACATCAATAAGTATGCCTCGAATGTCAACAAGATATTAAGCAGAATTCTATATGTTTATGAAATAGAATGTTTGCAAATCTGATCTTTTTAAGATGTCTAGCAGATGTTAATTATATTGTGAGGCTTTCCAGATAAAAAGCTCTAAAACAGACATTTTGGAGATGTACATGCTATCTAGGTATTTGATGCATGTTTACATCTGGAACACGTTACGTTGTTTGCTCATCGGCAATACATATATAAGACAAATGTCAATACGTATGTCTTAAATGTAAATAAAACATTCAACAGATGTCTAAGACCTTGTTTTTATGTTTAGCAGATGTTAATTAGATTGTGATGCTTTACAGATGAAAATTTCTAAAACAGTGTGCTATCTGGGTAAATATAGTATACATACATTTGTTATTGCTTTAGACTGTCGACATACAAAATATGCAATAGATGACAGACTTACATGAGGGTTAAAATACCACTTGACAAGCATCGATTGGCGACAATGTGAAACTGAGTTATAAACAATAAATGGGGCAGCCAATTCCTTTCTAGCAAGTCAGTTCACTGTCAGACATCTTTAGAACGCTCTCGGGAGGCTATTTCCTGTCATGATAGTGCAGCTCCAACCTACTTGAATGGAGCAGGACCAAAATCTCAAAAACGGTTGGTCACGATTACGATCAAAGAGCATGTTTCAAATCAGCAATAACATCTGACAATACTGTTATCATAACTTGTGATTCCTTGCCTCATATTACGCTAAAAAACTTAATTTTCCCGGCTCGTGTAGCTAATGCGCATGCGCGTCCTGCAGTTGATTGACAGTCGATGTCTGTATCTAAAAGGTAATTGGCTCTTTTAACTGTAAGGCGGGACTTCCTATCTACATCACTTGACCGTTGACGCTTAGAGCTCCTTGATTGAGCGTTCCAATTTCTCCCATTCATTTTAATAGAAGTGGCCCGTCTCTGCAAAATAACCTCTAGTGCAGCGCACGCCACCGCTGTCTGCTTTAGGTGAGCAGCTGGCTGACACACCAGTTCTCACACTCACTACACAATCTCCGTCGCCATTTTACAAATCTATTCACATTGCTTATTCATTCTCCCGTCCCCCATCTTCAATAACTACCTCACTCTGTCGTCTGACCAGAGCTTTCTTTGACAGTCTTACAGAGGACTACACACGCGTTTAAGACTAACCTTTTGTGTGCTTATATCAAAATACAACTATAAATGGGATGTTACTGAAATAAGTAGCTCTTGTATGTACTCTAAACATTGTCTACATATTAATATTATTTCGCAAATGAGCATGCTGCGTTTGTGTTCAAAAGACGACCTTCAATCCTACAACCCAAAGCCAAATAGACAGGCAACAAAAGGCTCCTGCTGTTGAGACAACACAGCGGATAGTCCAAATTGATGAAATACTTGACTCGTATTTCATATGTGGGTATATTGTTTCTACAAGAATAACAATACCCTCTCCAATAGTCCCTGCCTCCCTGCATGCTGAACTCTTTTGCAAATTAATCCATTACATTGATTTCTGATGTTGACGTTCCGTGTTGCTCTCATGAAATACAGCATTGCATTGAAGCAAAAACATTGTCAGACTATAATCATACTAACACACTTTTTAAAGCTTTTAAATTGAGCCTTTTATTTGAGCTCAATCACATCTGCTTTCTTCAGACATCATCTCAATATATTTATAAGATTCGTGCATATGAAGCCTGGTGGTCAATACAACGTGTCATATTACGTTTTGCAATGTCACCACTGATGAAAATCTCGCCATGCTGCTGCTGTTCAGTCATTCGAATATAACACATGCCTTTATAATCAGAAGATCAAAACAAATTCACATTATGTTCAAAAGCCCTTACGCCATTCCCCTTCACTCAAGTAATATATCCTAAAGCCATGTCGGTCAGATTCACAAGCCCTAGGGTATGTGGCAGAAATTGTGCTCTTCCAGCGTGCAAAAGGGAAGATACGTGAAGTTTAATAATACTAAAACGTGTATCGCTGCCATGATGTGCAAAATAGATACAAGCAGGTACACATATTGATGCAGTAACTGACAATATTGTGATCATGAAGAACTTCATATAACAAGAAAACATGTATCCCCACGCTGCCATTGTTTGACTTGCTGTAGACACAGCCACCGGCGGTCTCAGTTTGCCTGACATACGTGACATTTGAGCCGAGAAGGTTCAAAACAACACCCACAACAGATGCCTTTAGTAGTGCAGATACCATTTAGCCCATTCAACTTGCTCGCGGTATTGTAGCCATTGAGTAACATAACACTAGCCATCAACTTGTATAAACGCATTACGTTCTGCTACCAGCATGGGGTCGCAAATTAAAGCGTATAGAAGCCAAAAGTTATTAGGTAATGCGCTCATATGCGACTCTCTGTGCTAATTAGCAACCTAGCGACGACAGTGACTCTCGAACGCTAAATGACTAGCCAGCGTACGTGAAGTCAAAATGAGTCCACTCAATTGTAGCGTCGTTGCAAAAGTTGTAGAACACATTTAAGGTGTTAAACTCTGTCCCGATGTGCTACTATTGTTTTTACGAATCACTTGATCACAACTCGCCCGAAGGAAGCACATTGCTGGATGTTCTCTCGCTCGCAGAAAATGGTCACTCACCGTTTGAAGTGCTCGATAATTTTTTCCTCTCGTACATTTTCTGGTAAATTCCCCACCCATAAATGTCTGGTTTCCCGGACCATACTGCGTGTTTGTGTCCCCCGATCATGCAGAAGATTGTTTGGAGTTAAATTCGTTCTGACTGAATGTGTTACATTGAGGCGCTTAGATGTTCAAAGCTCAAAAACGACGAGTAGTTCCTCTGACTCAATACTCTGATTGGACCCGGTTGCACTTGAAAGCTGTGTTGACTAAAGAGAGCCTGAACCTTGCTGTCGAGGAGCGCGCTCCGGTTCATGACGACATCGCGCATTAGAAGAAGCGTCTGCAATGGGGACATGGATCAAACGGACAATACATATTCTAATGCGTTTCACTTTATGTTGAAACAATCACCCGATTCAGATCGAGAGGTACAAGTCAACGATGTAGGTCCACCACGCTTTCGTTTTAATGTAAATGTGACATTTGGCAACCTTGTTCTAGCAGTTATTTGTAGAACAGGTCTGTAAAAAAAGAAAGTTTAACATCTTGAGATGCAGTGTACGAGCCATGTACATTGGTTGATATGGAACTAAAGATCAGTAGGCTACTTCTGCCTTGCACATCCATTTGTTTTCCAAACGTTGGGAATGATCTGCCTTGGTTAAGGTCAACACAAAAGGCATCACGAGAGTCACTGGTAAACGCTATTAGGTAATGGGGGGGGGCGCATTTTAAAGAATAAGTTATTGAAAAAGCCAAGCCTCGCATCGAATGTAAAATTAATAATTAATGACAGTGCAGATTATTTACAATCATGGGATAACTGTCGTAAAGTTCACACATGACTTTGGTATTATCTGACTAATGCAATGTAACAGTTCAATTATGTCCAGAACAATGATCTTCCAATCTTTTCTAAAAAAAAAATGCCTTATTTACAATACACATGACCGTTCTCCAACTATGCACGAGGTGTAAGAGTCGATCCACGCATGCGTCAGAATGCGGCAAAACAGGGACTGCAAAGGGTGTATTTCGCATGCGCTTTAAACACGCCCACATAGTGTTTTGGACAAAGAACAATTACAAGCCCTGTTACTGTGGCTGAAAATTCTGGAACTTGCACTGAGGTGAAGCTAGTTCTGTCTTTGAGCAAGCCACATAATCTTCACACTCAGTCTTGAGTCTTCACTGGAACGGCATGGATTTTCTGGATCTGCCTAAATCCTTAATATATTTTTTTGGAATAGAGCTAATAAAATTGAATTCATTGACTGTTTTTGGGATTGGATTTGTTACTTATTGGGAATACAAAAACGTATAACTTGGACACCAAATATTCTTGTTTTTCCTAAAAAACAACAGACCTCAAAGTTCCAAGGAAATTAAGATATTGCGTTACTATATTGCAGTAACATAATTTTAATGTGTACTGTATTTGTATGAAGAGGAAACGACGAAACCGTAAACAAAAATCTAACAAATTGTGGAATAATTTCGATATAGACGTGTTTGTGTATTTTGCCTTCCAACGCATTACTTTTACTAGTACAGGCTGTCGCAATGGAGAATTAACTCCTACAGTTTAAATATGAATCTGATTATTGCGTCACAAGTGGCTCCGACATTCGACGGTTTTGAACGTTCTAACCATTTAAATCGTTAATACAATCGATGGCGTGGGACAACTAAAGAATGTTCTTTAAATCATGACGCCATTTTGAGCATGACCTAGTGCAGACAAGACCAAGCACAACAAAAGAATACAAAGCACCACAGCCATTTTGTTTCCAGAGTAGCTAGGTTCAAGTTTAGTTTAATTTCTCTTTTAGCGTTGGCCGCCTTCCATGGAATTTGAACTAAATTGTTACAGGGTTGCAGACATTACTATTATAAATCAACACATGGCCTACATAATTTTGTGCGAGTGCAATGGCTACGTGTAACCGTTATACTTGTCTTTTAATGCTTGGGTAGCTTGTAAATATCATAATTTGAATAAAATGTTCTATGTTTACATTAACGTTATTTGAAGTAAATAAAAATAATTGTATAATACCATGTGGTTCATTTGTCTTTAGAACACAATTGTGAGGGACAATCTCAAGGTTATGAAATAAATTTGTTCAATTAAACACAATATGCATTTTGGTGTTATGAAGGGGGAAGTTTATTTCAAGAATACATGCATTTGATTTTATTTTGAGAAGAAAACACATGTCCAACTTAATACATGAAATTATTGAATGCATTTCTTATACAAACCACAGTCCTTTACAGACTGGGTGGTATTCTCAGTAAGTAATGTTTGTACTTTGTAGAGAATCTCATGCTGTAAAAAAAATTCCCATTTATCATTTCTCCTTTTTATAAGAAGTGTGTTATTATTAATGTTCAGTTGAATTTTCTCAATTTCTTTTGTCCAGTCTGGTTTCCAGGCCTTTTTAATGAGCCTTTAGGCACATGGGTAACATGCTGCAAATATACATTACAACAGAAATAGGTTATTACGTTATTGCTCCAAATATTTTGCCATAAAATCTTAATTAGGCTTACAATGGATGCTGTGGGGATTACAGCCCTACACTCCACCTGTTACTCGGTTCAGTATCATCAGCAATGCAAAATTCTAACCTGAGATATGGCTTCCAAAAGGTCTTGAGATGGTAACAGGCATGTAGCTTCACCAATGAAGCAGATTAGGACATGGATTACATCTGACCAACTGCCCACAGTCATCAGTAAAACAAAAAGCCCACCCAGTCGCACAACAACTGTATTTAGAAGAACCTGCTGGCTAGGTTGTCTATGTTGATCCTCTGAAAGAACATTAAAGAATGCTCATGATCAGAACCTAAAGACTCAAATGACTGCCAAAGTTGGCATGGAGTGTACATATATTATGATATTCTGAATTTGAATATATTTCTAAAACTACATTAAACATGTTTTCTTATCATTCTCATTCCCTTGTCTTACCATTCATATACACAACCAGGAGAGTGTAGCAGACTGTAAGTGGGGTCCAAAATCTCAGAGCTTCAGTAGTTGATAGAAAGTGTTGGTTTATGTTTGATATTGCAGCAATTCCAGATACACTAAAAGTTAGAATTAGGGCTCTGCAGAGCCAGGTTAATATAGATGTGCCAGTGGTTAAGAGTCCAATGCAAATTCCACAGTAGCACTGTGTGCTATGTATTAGATACATAGTCTTTACATGTTGCCATAGGTTACAGCACTGGCTTGCCAAGAACCAGCTCAGTCCAGCTGCGAGAAGGAGGCTTAGCCAGCCGTGTGGTGCCCCCTCATGAAGGAAATTAAGGCTGCAGCTTAATGCACAGCCTAAGGAGAACTGGCATTGCACAAGCAGCAGTAATAACAGGTCACTTATTGGGTCCTATACAAAAAGAAAACAAATAGGTTTTTGAATTAGAACTAGTGCAGGATTTTATTTAGTTGTTTTAATTTTATTAAAGTCTCAATATTATAAATCAAGTTTTCTGTACTGATGCTCCTGTGATCCGTGCTGAAATGGCTCGAAGGGAGAACTCTAAAACTACCAGTGATGCAACACGAGACCCCACAAAGGAAAGAACCACTGTAAGGATCCAGAATTGAATTTTCTCTGTCAGTCCACCATTTGATATATTTTTTTTTCCATGGTCTGTTTCAGCATCTGCAGTACTAGAAATAACAGACAAGTGATTTGTGCAAAAACTCAACACCGTCCCTATCTTAAGGCATACTACCTGCATATTAGTATCTCTAAAATTAATACATTCGACAACATAGCATCGCTCCTTCAGCTTAAATCCTTACCTCTGTGCATCAACAAACAAGTACACTTTTAAAAGGTTACGAAGAACCAAAATTCCACAAGCACCAACAAGCCCTGTGATTAATATAAAAAAGAAAGATAATACACATATAATTTCACACTGTAGGTAACACAAGACTTTACCAAAAGATCAAGCAAAACACTTCAAAAATTGGTAACACTTTAAAATAAGGTTCCAACATGAGTTAACATTAACTAAGTATAAAACAATACTTTTACAGCATTTATTAATCTTGGTTAATGTTCATTTCAACATATTTAAAATCGCAAGTTGTACGTGATAAAATTAGCTAATGCACTATGAACTAACAACGAACAACTGCATTTCTATTAACTAACATGAACAAAGATTAATAAATGCTGTAATGGAACCTTACTGTAAAGTGTTACTGAAAACATATACTTATGTGTAAGTTCATTATATGTATTATTACAATAAATAAATGTATAAATAAACTTTTTAAACATCATTCATTTAATTTCTCACCTTGTAAGACACTATTTAAAGGAATAGTACCTGGTGTTAACCAAGAAGGGACACTTGGTACAAACCAGGAAATGAAGGATAACATGCCTATGAAAGTGATACAATGTAAATTCTCCAATCACTTGTTTACATGAATACCAGTCAAACAGACCACACAAAGAACAAAATCCAAGCAAAAGTAAAAATAATCAATATCACTGACCTTATTTTGTTATATATGGTTGCGTTGTTTGAGAACCTCACTAATGGAGGACCTTTATCAGTTGCTGATATGAGAGTTTCAAGTTTGGAAGCACAGTCTCAAAGGTCATTCATGCTCTGATCTATTTTTAGATGTACTTCATATTGTATGCATTTGTACAGGTTTAAACTTTTAATGAATATAGTTCCGTAATTTGACAATACATTTGTCAAATTTGTGCAACTGTTAAAATAATTGAACGTTCCATTCCTGCCCTCTAGTGGTGATTATTTCCATTTCTTAAAACGTGTACATTGCAGGATAAAAGACCCACAGATTTTATGAAGGCACTTGAACTTTATTTACACTGTCTGCATGGAAGAACTTTTTAACCTTTGAGCCTACCATCTATCACCTCACAACTGCTATGATACATTGTTATTACATTTTGTTGGTCTGAAAATTTAAATAGATACAAAAATAAAAGCATAAGAATGTCTGAGTTTAAAAGTGCATTATTCACCATCTGGAAAACATTATTTGCATCTTTGTACAAAAACAAATGTAATTGTAATCATGTTTTCTGGACTTAAAAATACACATGGGATGACTCGCTTATGTTGTAGTCCTCATTTGTATAAAAGCATCTGCTAAATAAATAAATGTAAATATTCGTTTCAATCTCTCATTTCGTGTACCGTATGGAATAGAATAATCAACCATCAATTTGTGGTAATGGTCCTTGTGACAAGGAGGAGGGCGTGGCCGTGAGAGTGCATGGACGGTGCTGAATTAGATGATCAGCCGGAGAGCAAGATTAAGGGGAGCCGGCGACGCCAGTTAGAGAGAGAGAGAGACACACACACACGGCTGCGATGAATGTGTGTGTTTGTTTATGTTTGTTTTATGTTGAGTATTGCATTAAAACTTTATGTTGACTGTTCAGCCTCCTCCTTGCCCACCTTTACCTGTTATAGTCCTCAAATACAGCATTCTCGTGGGCACTGAAATTATTCTTCTAGTCCCCAATAGTGTCTTTTTTGTGTGGGAAAAATACAGATTTAAAAAAAATCATAATAGGTATGTTTTTCCATCATATAGCTTAAAATTTAAATCATAACCTTTTCTCATGATCTCTGAGGATGCACGATCAAAAATAGCATCTGGGACAGTTGAGTGGTTTGCATGTGGTTTTCTCGCATAGCAAAAAAACTGTCATTTGTACAATGTGATCTATTGTACTTTTTGATAGTTGACACCTGAGGAATTCAGCAATAGGGGTCACTCCACAAACAAGGTCCTGCGATTATTTCAAAATAATTAATAAAAGTATTATAAATCGTTAAATTATTATTAATAAAAGGGGTCACATAGAAAGTATATTTAAGGTATATGTGCAGGATTGCCTTGTTATTAATTTCCCTATAGGCCTACCTAGATTTAAAGTGGTCAAGATTTGTTCGGCCTATACAATTTACACAAGACCATTGTTACAGTTTATCGATAAAGTGTTTAAACAGTCTAATTTCAGCATGAATCACATTGGCCTGTCATGAACTTCTCCAGATATACTTGCCAATGGTAAGATTCATACGGTCAAAATTATAATATGAAACCAGTGTCTTTGGAATTACGGGCTTTAACCTATGCAGAAAGAGAATAGATCGAGAAACAATGGGAAGAGAAATCGGCCTGGGATTTTATATTATAAAATGGATAGATTATATTTTAATATTTTTCAACACAACCTGATGGTAAAAAAAAAAAATCAATGAATTCTGACCTTGCATCCAGCCTCCCTGAAAGATGCACAAGTTGGATGGGAAGATGAGTTTTGATTACACAAGGGGGACCAATGAACTCCATCTTACAGTTAAATTATTTGAAGCATGTTAGTTAGAACTTTCATGAACATATTGAGTTTGCTGTTGATTTTTCTGTTATTGTTTCTATACAACACACCAGCACTGCTGTAGACTGTAATGCTATGACGTAGTGGATCGAATCCCATGAGTATTGGATTTTAGTGGATGTTTTAATGCGCATGCAAATTCACATTTTAATGTTTTCTTTTATTATTGGTAGCGTACTTAACGGTCATTAATACAGTAAATATTCATATAACACACACATTTGTATATTAGGGCTGCACAATTAATTAAAATAAAATCGCACTATGGCATTGTGCGATCATTAAACCACAAAGGGCTACGACAATTAAATTCAATTAATAGATAAATCAAGCTGTTCGCTTCAAAGTCTATGCACGCTGCTCTGTCCTGTCTGTATTGTGTATAAGAATTATTACAGCGTATTCAGCAGTTCTGTGCTCCATCTCGTGCTCAGAGTAACAGATGTCATGGCATTTATGTACAGCGGAGGAGATGTTAAATTGAGGAGCACATTACAGTTGATTATCTTAATTTACAAGCTATATTTGTTTTCTGTGGGTGAAGAGGGAAAACAACGAAAAGCTAAGCTATACTAAACAAATGTCTCAGTGTAATATTTTAGTTCTAAGTAATGATGTACTCAGTGTAACGCTAAAACCAAAACATCCACACGTCACCAAAATCCACTACGCAGGATAAGAGCCACTGCGTCATCGGGCTACATGCAGCGAGGACCCGGTCACATTTATGCGGAAGTCATCTCTATATTAGACATGCGCACTTGAGTGGGAGCGCGCATGCACTTTTCAACATCTCCTTCAAGCATGATCTGATCCACTACCTCCTGTGCTCACGTTCATGATAGATGATTAGATTTTTAAATCAATGATATATCGTATTGAAATTTCATAGTGTAATCCTTTATTTGATGTACAGTTTTAAAACCCCTGCCTGCTTTTGGATAGGTTGCAATGAGCAAATCCTCTTTAGATGTGTGCAAATATCATTATATTTTTGAGTCAGAAATATCAAGAATTTTCTTACGATTACTCCATTAGACCTAAACAAATAAATATATATACAGTGGGTACGGAAAGTATTCAGACCCCCTTAAATTTTTCACTCTTTATTATATTGCAGCCATTTGCTAGAATCATTTAAGTTCATTTTTTTTCCTCATTATTGTACACACAGCACCCCATATTGACAGAAAAACACAGAATTGTTGACATTTTTGCACATTTATTAAAAAAGAAAAACTGAAATATCACATGGTCCTAAGTATTCAGACCCTTTGTTCAGTATTTAGTAGAAGCACCCTTTTGATCTAATACAGCCATGAGTCTTTTTGGGAAAGATGCAACAAGTTTTTCACATCTGGATTTGGGTATCCTCTGCCATTCCTCCTTGCAGATCCTCTCCAGTTCTGGATGGTAAACGTTGGTGGACAGCCATTTTCAGGTCTCTCCAGAGATGCTCAATTGGGTTTAAGTCAGGGCTCTGGCTGGGCCATTCAAGAACAGTCACAGAGTTCTTGTGAAGCCACTTCTTCGTTATTTTAGCGGTGTGCATAAGGTCATTGTCTTGTTGGAAGGTGAACCTTCGGCCCAGTCTGAGGTCCAGAGCACTCTGGAGAAGGTTTTCATCCAGGATATCCCTGTACTTGGCCGCATTCATCTTTCCCTCGATTGCAACCAGTCGTCCTGTCCCTGCAGCTGAAAAACACCCCCACAGCATGATGCTGCCACCACCATGCTTCACTGTCGAGACTGTATTGGACAGGTGATGAGCAGTGCCTGGTTCTCTCCACACATACCGCTTAGAATTAAGGCCAAAAATTTCTATCTTGGTCTCATCAGACCAGAGAATCTTATTTATCACCATCTTGCAGTCCTTCAGGTGTTTTTTAGCAAACTCCATGCAGGCTTTCATATGTCTTGCACTGAGGAGAGGCTTCTGTCGGGCCACTCTGCCATAAAGCCCCGACTGGTGGATGGCTGCAGTGATGGTTGACTTACTACAACTTTCTCCCATCTCCCGACTGCATCTCTGGAGCTCAGCCACAGTGATCTTTGGGTTCTTCTTTACCTCTCTCACCAAGGCTCTTCTCCCCGATAGCTCAGTTTGGCCGGACGGCCAGCTCTAGGAAGGGTTCTGGTCGTCCCAAACGTCTTCCATTTAAGGATTATGGAGGCCACTGTGCTCTTATGAACCTTAAGGGCAGCAGAAATTTTTTTGTATCCGTGGCCAGATCTGTGCCTTGCCACAATTCTATCTCTGAGCTCTTCAGGCAGTTCCTTTGACCTCATGATTCTCATTTGCTCTGACATGCACTTCTTCTTCTTCTTCTTCTTTCGTTTATTGGCGCGTTGCATTCTTAGTGCATATCGCCACCTACCTTTGCTGTTATGCAGTCATGATTTCTTTTAATCAGGATTTCCTTATTATTATTATTATTTCCTTTGATTCTTTCTCACATAATCATCCTTATTTATTTGATGCTCCATCTCATTCCATCTCCCATAGTCCGCTTGGCGCTGCGTGTTCAGCTCCTCCAAACTGGACTATAAAATCTGGGACAAAACAGACCATCCTTATTCTAAACTAAATCCTTTCACTTAATCCAGTATTATAAATGTATTTCAATAATATTCTATATCCTTCTCTATCCTTATTAAACTCATAACCTAACAAATATGATAAATCCCTATTAACCTTCCCTCTTTCATTTAAATATGATATAAATTCCTTCCTTTCCTCCTCATACCATTTACAATCATATATCACATGCTCCACTGACTCTTTCTCCCCACAATTCTCACATAAGCCTGACTCATGAACTCCAATTATAAAGAGCGATGCATTCAATCTTGAATGACCAAGTCTCATCCTAGTCATAATGACCTCTTCTTTCCTATTTCTACCATTTATGCTTTTCTTAGTATCTACCATTTTTTAATATTATATAAGTATCGTCCCTTAATATCTGTATTCCACTTTTCCTGCCACTCTTTAATAATATTTTCCTTAATAATAGATTTAACTTCACTTTTACTTAATGGAACATTAAAATCTATTTCTTCCCTTTTTAAAGCATTTTTGCTAACTCATCAGCATACTCATTACCAGCTACTCCTACATGCGCTGGCACCCAACAGAATCCAACTTCTACTCCTTTCCTTTGTATTCGCCATATTAATGAAAATATTTCGCACATCAAATCTTCTCTAGAAGTACAATTAGTAAGTAGTGATGTTAAGACAGAAGCAGAATCAGAGCATATCACTATTCTGTCAGGCCTAACCTCCTCTACCCATGTTAGTCCTATTATAATAGCGACCATTTCAACAGTATAAATTGACAATCTAGAAGTTAATCGTTTAGATATTGATATTCTGAACTCTGGAATATACACTCCTATTCCTGTAATCTCTGTTCTTGGATCTTTAGATCCATCAGTATAAATGTTCATACTTGCATAAAATCTTTCCTTTATGTACTTATTAACTTGAGACTTAATTATACCCATTTCCTCCCATTCCCATTTCTTATCTAATATTCCTAAATCAATTTTAACCTCAGGAATAATCCAGTTCGAACCTCTCCCCATACAGGTGACACACTACACTCAATATTTGCAATCTGATATTTCTCTGTTAACTGATTTATCTTCCATCCATATCCTCTCTCAATTCTACTAAAATATTCCCAACAATTATTTAAAACATCTTTAGCTATATTTCCTCCAGTGTAACTCCTGACATGCACTGTGAGCTGTAAGGTCTTATATAGACAGGTGTGTGGCTTTCCTAATCAAGTCCAATCAGTATAATCAAACACAGCTGGACTCAATTGAAGGTGTAGAACCATCTCAAGGATCATCAGAAGAAATGGACAGCACCTGAGTTAAATATATGAGTGTCACAGCAAAGGGTCTGAATACTTAGGACCATGTGATATTTCAGTTTTTCTTTTTTAATAAATGTGCAAAAATGTCAACAATTCTGTGTTTTTCTGTCAATATGGGGTGCTGTGTGTACAATAATGAGGAAAAAAATGAACTTAAATGATTTTAGCAAATGGCTGCAATATAACAAAGAGTGAAAAAATTTAAGGGGTCTGAATACTTTCCGTACCCAATGTGTATATATATATATATATATATATATATATATATATATATATATATACACACACACACATAACATATTTTTTAAAACTTTACACACAGCCATGAGGGTCTAAAGAGGTTTGTTTGTGCTTTGTCACATGACAAAAGAATGACTACATTCATGGTTCCACCACCTGATTTTCATTTGGTGGACAAATGATTTCCAATTTTATTACAAACTGATTTCATCTTATTTTCAATAAATACAATTATTATATACTAATTATACCAACATAAAATTTTTCAGGAACTTCATCTTTTAATTACATTTTTTTTTTTTTACACCACCTATTATAATACATTTTGACTTTAAAGCTTAAGTAACAATTTCTGTTTGAAAACGTTCTCCTATCCCAGGTTAAAATGCAGAGACAAATATAAGTAAGCCATTTGTTGGTAAAACATTTTGAAAACTGTGAACACTGTGTCTAAGTGGCACTAAAATTTGTTTAGTGTGACCTGCTTAGACTATCTATTTGTTTGACCAATGGCAGATGAAGGGTACATTCAGAAAGTTTTGAAAACATTCGAATTCGAAAATTCGATTCAGGTCGCAAGTGTTGCAGAAATTACATACTTCAGCTTTGCAATGCAATACAATGCAAGTGAATTGTGGCCAAAAATATGAAGTTCTAAAAAGCACATAAAGGCAGCATAAAAGTAATTCATAAGACTCCAGTGGTTAAATCTATTTCTTCAAAAGCTATATGATCAGTGAGAATGAGAAACAGATCAATATTTAAGTCCTTTTTAACTATAAATTGCCCTCCCTGACCAGTAGGTGGCGATATTCACAAAGAATGTGAATCGCCAAAAACAAAACTAGAATGTAATGTGAAAGTGAAAGTTAAAAAAAACATTTTTAATTGATCTGTTCCTCACGCACACACATCATATTACTTCAGAATACATGGATTTAACCACCGGAGTCTTATGGATTACTTTTATGCTGCCTTTATGTGCATTTTGGAGCTTCAAAATGTTTGTACTTTTGCATTTAATGGACCTGAAATATTCTTCTAAAAATATATTGGTTTGTGTTCAGTGGAAGTCTGGGATGGCTTGATGCTGAGTAAATGATGAGAGAGTTTTCATTGTTGGGCAAACTATTCCTTTATGTCCAAGAATAATCGAAATGACTTTGAACTCAGAAATTGAACATAAGTTCATCATAGTAGAGTTTAATTTTTCTAGCAATTTTTTTTGTGGGGATTGCCTTTTTATATTGTTTTTATTATAAATTAATAGATTATTCATGAAAACGTATTTCTACTGAATTCATAGTTTTGGGGGGATGCACGCCCATCCAGTAGCTCTTTCCTCCGTACAATAGGTGGCGGTACACTTTGACTCACTAAGCGGCTCATTCACGCTGTAAAGGGAAAATGTGCGTTAGCGTGCGAACCGAGGGAACCCCTTAGTTAGTTAGCAGAGAGTGGAAACATGGATGATGAGGAGGTCGCCGAAAGCTGGGAAGAGGCAGCAGATAGTGGGGTAATTATGCTATAACTGAACTTTCTCCTCACTTGCACAATCTCTGTTATCATTGTAAATGGCCGCGCATTGAGCATTAGGGTGATTCATACCACTGGCCTCTTGCTAGCTCGCTAGTCACGCCTGTGTGTACAGAGTTAGGAAGTAGGCCACAGTTAAAGGGAAACTTGTCACCAACTGGTGGTGGATATTTCTTGTCTTAAACCGTTACTTAAAATGGGGCAAATTTGAATGCAGGCTGTGGGTGAAGCGCCATTTAAAACAACCTGTCGTGTAACCAAAAGACACGATGAAACTAAATGTGTCTATTAACTAATGCTAGTTAGTTAGGACGACTTGTGTTGATAAAAAGGAAGAAAACATTTCTTTGCCACCGCACAAGAATCCAAAGATGGCTGCCCGAAAGGGCTGGGACCTGTTCGGTGTAGTGAAGAACAAATACAATATTCAATACAATGTTCAAGTTGTATAAATGGATATTTATGCGGAATTTCCAATGATTTCCCAAAGTTGGAGTAGTCTCGTGTCAGCGCTTCAACCAGTAGTCCCTGTTCAGACGGTCAACAGGCTGTCTCAGAAGTTTTGATAGTGTCTTTAGAGGCCCTTACATGTTTACATGTTATATCTTACCTTTTAACTATTAGACAAGGGGTCCACGAATCCACAAATCTTTGGCAAATGTTTATTGTGATGTGTGGATGTCCTAAGTGAAGCAGTGGCATCTGTCTGTAGATAAACGTAAGTGCAGTAGCATGATTTTGCCACTTGAAATCAAATTCCAGACAGAGCCTTTCAGATATGCCAAGTCTTTTTGTAAGCCTCGAAGGTGATCTTGTCGTATAGTAAGCAAGTATACGATATATGAATGAAGTACCTCTTAGCAAATGCCTGTAGTCAGACATGAGGGCACAAATGTAATAAATGCTCTCAAATGTCATGCAAAACTTGGTACTATATGTAAATGTATTTTATTTTGGGCCTTTTTCACATTTGGGACCAAAAGTTGTTACATTTATGACCAAACTATATTACATTTATTATTCTAATTATTAGGCATGTGCCCGAAGCCGAATACCTTATTCGGAAAAGCACAACTAATGACTTCAAAACGAATAACGGATTCAACCGAAGATTTCGTTTGACTGATTATCCAGAAAGCACAAGGATAAAGCTACATTTTAAATAAACACATCCAAAAAATCGGATGGGCAGACTGACTCCGATTGCGGTCTCTGTTAACTATGCAAACCTGGAGCTTGTCAAGTGTAACATTAACAAAGGCCGAATTCCAAACGGAAGTGAGCATCCCTATGCCCGACTCTTTCCGAAGGGCTGAGCCCGTGAAGTGGGAACTCTGGAGGGTAGCAGGGCACTCGCGTCTCGTGTATGGCAGTTTGGAACACTCTTGATGAAGGGAGTAATGAAAGACATACGTCACTTCCACATTATTATCGCCCGTTACCATGACGACGCAACGCAGCTGTTCAAACAACAGCAATCTTTATTTATTGATGTTAATTTGTTACAAATAAAGATAACTTTTGCAATATTTTTTGTCTCTAACATTACCTTTTGCGTATTATTTTATTTCTTACTGTTGCTGTTTTAATAATATGTTAGTAAATGTATATTAAATAAATGAATATACATAAATAAATGCCACCCTGGGTCACGTGATCATAAATGGTAAAATTACATCCTCGAAGTGACTGTTGCATGTACCCTTCGCTAACTGCCTTGTGTAAGGGCCCTCTGTGGAGGGCTTGAGTTGCCCACTTTCATGTGGTGTCCTCTTCCCGCAGTGCCCTTCCAGGGCACAAAAACACTGTTTGGAATTCGCCCTAAGATACGACATCATATACACATTCCACTTCTTGAAATGTCTATGATAATGCATCACACGATTCACATGTGACTCCCATGTATTTATTTATATCATAAACCTGAGCGTGATGTTTAATTCCTGACCTGAATTGATGATTTCATGTCGGAGCTTGTCTATCCGTCTTTTAAAGTTGACCACATTTATGTCCGCATCAGCGATAAAGGAAATTATCTGGTTAAGAATTTTTTCTGAAAAAAGTTAAAATGCTCCATAAAGTATTAATCTATTAGGAATATTCCTCCTTATGTAAAACTGAAACGTGTTTTTTTTTCTTCTTCTTTGAACTGTGCTACATCTGGTATCATAAATAAAATAATACAAATTCCTGATAGATTTATAGGACTTCCACCTGTTTGTATGCTATATTGATTTTAATTTGATTTCTTTTAATGATTGTATTTGTATTTATTATTCACTGCAAAAAATTCACATTTTGCTTGACATCTCCTTCCTCCAGAAAAATGCTGTTATACATGAACAGATGTGCGAAAATTGTTTCATGCAGATATTAATATAAGAAATACCAGGAGAAACCACAGTTAACAACATATTCCACAGTTAATGTAGCCTACAAATTCAGCTTCATCTAGTAAGAACAAAAAAATAATAATTGTATATTATTATTATAATAAATGCTTTATCCCCTTTTCTCTCCAATTTGGAATGCCCAATTCCAACTACTTAGTAGGTCCTCGTGGTGGCGCGGTTACTGACATCAATCTGGGTGGCGGAGTACAAGTCTCAGTTGCCTCTGCTTCTGAGACTGTCAATTCTCGCATCTTATCACGTGGCTCATTGTGCATGACACCGCAGAGACTCGCAGCATGTGGAGGCTCATACTACTCTCCTTGATCCACACGCCCCACTGAGAGCGAGAACCACTAATCGCGACCACGAGGAGGTTACCCCTTGTGACTCGACCCTTCCTAGCAACCGGGCCAATTTGGTTGTTCAGGAGACCTGGCTGGGGGTCACTCAGCACGCCCTGGATTTGAACTTGTGACTCCAGGGGTGGTAGTTTGCGTCAAGACCCCCTGAGCTACCCAGGCCACCACAATTGTATAATAATATTAGGCTATTATTATGAAAAGGCATATACAAGGCATATTTATTAATAGAAACTATAGATGTAAGGGTAATATTTTAAAATGTGCATTTAATTTAGTTTTGACGCACTTCCAGCTTAAGTCCGTCCACAACCATTTCTATCCGAATACAGAGACATATACGTTACAGATAATTTTGTCATATGAACAGACACAGATAATGGCTCCTCTGCATACCCCTACTAATTATTATATTTTGTGCCCTCTGCATCATGTCATTTACACCAGTAATCACAATCAGTAAAGGTTAAAATGGTATGGATCAATAATACACTGTTTTCTTTACTCTTGTTTAGTAAATGGTTTATTTTCGTGTGATTTATATGCTTCCTTCTTACTAAAAGAGAAATTGCTATGGGGGAAATGTACAAAGAAAATAAAAAAAATAGGCATCAACTTTTTGAAACGAGAATATGTTCATTTATTTAATGAGCTTTATTTATCATGTCCATGGTCATGGGGACTTTTTAAAAACACTAGACTTGTTCTTTTAATGTCAAAATTGGTTTGTCAGTAACATCTACACACCTGCCATTTCACATTGTAAACATTTCCACCGGTTGTGTTTTTCCACAAGTTTCTGTTTAGAAAAGCCCTCATATTGTCTACTTTTTCAAGCACCGTACTGTAATTTGGCCCCACCATTAATTTAGCTGCAGCACTAAGGATGTATAAATAACTTTTGAAATTGAAAACTTGCTGGTGCTACAGAGGCCCCTTTTGAAGCACCACTCCCATACTGTTTAATAAGATTTATTTATGCAGTATGTCTAATAGAAGAGTGAATTTCTTTTGTGATGACTTTGAACTTAGGAAATGGAGAGAAGACTAGAGGAAAAGCTTCGAAGCCATCAGAAAGAGAGGTATGTCAGGACATCGTTGAGTCTTTGAGCCTTGAGTTTTGCTTAATGTGTCGGTTTTACCCGTCATCTTTTTGATGCTCCATCAGACTTTCAAGTGGCAGTTCAAGCCGCTCTCCAATGAGGACAGCAATTGTAATCCAGGATGACTCCCTTCCTGCAGCACCCCCAACTCAGATTCGTATTTTGAAGCGACCCTCCAGTAATGGATCCTTAGGATCATCTGTGACGCATACCCGACCCTCCCCGCAAGTAAAATCCTTAGCTCAGCGAGAGGCGGAATATGCAGAAGCCAGGAAGAGAATCCTTGGCAGTGCTACTCCTGATGATACGCCCCAGGAGAGATCCAATTTAGACCGGTAAAATGCTGATACATTTAAAGGAATATTCCTGGTTCAGTACAATTTTAGCTCAATCGACAGCATTTGTGGCATAATATTGATTCCCACAAAAATTTATTTCAACCTTTTAATATAAAAAAATAAAAAAGAGCAAAAATCTGGGTTCCTATAAGACACTAACAATGGGGCCAATCCGTAAACATTAAAATACAAACGGTTTCAAAAGTATAACCACAAGATATAAGGGAATTGTTTTAACATGATTTTACTGTGCTATAATTGCTTTCTAACCTTTATAGTTATAACCAATTTTACAACTTTGTTGCCATGATGATATAATGGCAACAAACCCCAAAACCTTAAAATGACTGTAAAAATTTTACAGTTTAAATAATACATGAATATTATCAGAAAAATGAATGCAAGTGCTTTTATAAAATTATAAGCGTCACATTTCTGCCTTTAACCTCTTCAGCTCTGCAGACCCAAGAGGGGGTGTTATGTCACTAAGAGAGTTTACACATAACACGTTCAAGTCTCTGAATATTTAAGTCAGGCATATGGGGTATTGTTTGAATGCTTAAAATCTGAACTTTTTTCCCACTTCACATTTGTTGCATAAAATAACAAAATAAGGCCTGAAAACCCCATTTTGCAAGAGCCACCCATTTTGGTCATGTGGTAGAAATATTTATATGAATTTATATGTCTTTCAAATAGTATTTAAATAGACAAAATATATATCAAATGAAAGCTCTTATTCTCAGTAATGCGACTGTGTAGTTTTTGTTAATTTTATGCACAGATCAATGCTGCTGTTAGCCCCAAATATTTAAAAACATTATATCTGCTTTTACCTTAGAAAGTTTTCTACAAATGAACCATTTTATACTTGTCTGTGAGCTTGCTTGTGTGAAATAATCAAATTTCATATCTTAGATGTCCAGAACAGGAAAAGCATGCTAAACAAATCATCATTAAAATATGTTATCAACTATTGGTTATAAAATGTTGTACATCAATGAGATGATCTCAGCTTTCATAGATTGAGCTTCTAGTCCACTCAGAGACCGAGAGATTCAGTGAAACAATGGGGTTGGTGCATGAACTAAAAATTAGACTAAATGTCTATGAACGAGCACATCTGTGAGGGCTAAAATATGTTAGATTGCCACCCACATTTCAGATCGGTGAACCGCTATCGGGACACTATGGCAGTTACAGTCAGTAAGTTGTCAATGCTAAATCATCTTGCTGTTAACATTCAATATAAATTAAATATTCTAGATAGCATGATACCTCCGCTTGATCTTCCATTTTGATTTTTAAAAACCCACCCTTAATACGCCGCTGTGGTGCCAACAGCGGCGTATTAAGGTTGGGTTTTTGGGCAACTCTGCAGAGTTATTGGCCCAATGGTGGGAACGCAGATCGATTTTGGTCTTGCAACTTGAGGACCGAGGCTATTGGCCAGTTAATAGCCCTGGCTCACACTGGACCTATAGTGGAAAAGTAGCTAATATTATTTATTAATAATTTGAGTCTTTTTTTTTTATTATAATTGGGGGGTCAATTTGTTGCAATTAGTCCACAGAATATGTAGATGCAGTCTTTTTAAGTATGAGTGCGAAAAATTGCAGGTGACAGCCCAAAAATGCCCCAGAGTTGAAGAGGTTAATCCCTCTAAAGTTTCACCCCATTCAATTCCATTGTAAGTGTCTCACCGTAACTTTTTTTTTTTTTTGCTTGGTATGGACGATTTAAAATTATTTTGTGTGTTGCTAATGAACATTATGCCACAAATGCCGTCGATCAAGCTTAACTTGTACTGAACCCATAATAAGATAATTTTGCTTTCAGTCTGACATTTATGAGTGGATGCTTTAACACCTTGTTTATCCTTAATCAGATCCCCACGTGGAAGCAGCCATACACTGTCAGAGGAAAACAGACCAGGAAATAATGTGGTTCGACAACCAGCTGGTCCAGATGGTACACAAGGCTTTCACCAACGCAGATAGAAACGGCAGCCTTTCCTGGGAGGAAGGGAGAGGCAATGCTGGGGCTCCTAGAAGATGGTTGAAATTCAAATATTTTTTATCAATATTTAGGATATGGAATGTTTTTCAAAATAAGTCTAAAACCCTCTCAAATCCAGCATGGCATTTGTGCCAGTGTGTGGAATGTAAAAGGGGGAAAGAAACCCAACACAGAGGAGTGGATGGGGAACATTTTACTCCCCAGTTTTACACTGTGATGAGGACTTCACTTCCGAACACTGCTCACTGTGATGTCCAGCCCCCATCCCTCAAAATAAAAAAGAGAAAATAGAGAAAAACAAAGCAGAACTGCAGATCAATATTCCTTTTCTCACTTAAGTCAACTTTGGAAGCCAGCCTATCACGTAATTTAAGCCATGAAAACCCCTCTGAAAAGACGTTTGAAGAAGACAACAAGTGGTGAAAAAGCCGAGCTGGATGTGCTATAACTAACAAGAGGATGGAATAAGGCACCAGCTTCTTTCAGCAATAATAACAGAAATATCACTAATTGTTCAGACCTCCCTTCCACACTGTTCCTCCCAAGCTTTTGTATTTGTTGTTTTTGTCTTTGTTTTAATTTTGGTTATTACTGGCTTGGTCTGCTAATCACCATATGTTTTTAAATGGGTAGGGAACAGTGAGGGTATTGTGGAAATTCATGCTGAATTTAAGTTCTTTATTGTTTACGGTTATTTTTTTTTTTCTTATGTTGTTTTACTCATTGGTCTTCCTTTGGCTGTCCTGTTTTCTATATAAAGAGAGACTAAAAACAAAAACCAGTAGAGAATTAAATGAGTGAAGCAAATCACATTTTTAAACAGTTTCTATATGCCTTTATATGAGTTGAGAAGGTAGTCATTTTTAGACCTGTGTCTTTAAAATCCAATGGAAATTTCTGTAAATATTTGTTGTGCTGGGAAGAACCAAAGGAAGTGATGTAAGGGGAGTCAAGATTTTGCTGGCTCCCCTCGCCTCACTTCCTCCACAAATCTGCTGTCAATCATTTTCTTTTCTTTTTATTTGTGTAGGAACTCAGGTTGTTTTGAGGAATTATGAGAGAATTAAGTTGTGGATAGGTTTTTAACTGAATGATGGCGCAATGTCAAACTTCCATGAAGTATGGCTTTAAGTTCATTTGAAAAACACCTCTAAAACTGGAGTACAGAATATCCTTTAAGAGATTATTTAATGTTTATTGTACCTAAGAATAAAGTGTGCATATCACCAGTGGCATACACAAGACAACTTATTTGGAGTGTTAAGTCAGTTGACCTACTTGCGCTGGCTCTTGCAATACAATGTCTATATATGAAGAGCAATACTAACTTTCCTGACTGTAACTCCCTGCTTTTTTTTTTTATACTCCTCTTAAACCTTAATTTGCTGTACTGTTCAAGAAAGATATCTGAAATGACCTGCAGTTTATGGAAATACCCTTTAATCTTGCATCAAATACTTGTCATTGTTCACTCATTGTGCTGTAACAAATCAGGACAGGTTTGTCGTGCCCTGCCTGTGAACACAGAAATCTGCCTGTAAATAATTTTCAAAATCCCATTTAATAAAGACTTTTTAAATAATGTCTCTGATGAACAATTTCCAGATTTGGGTGTTTGATTAACCCTTTAATGCATGGGAATTTTACCAAACATTACATATTCTGATCTTTAAGAGACCCGACACATATATCAAAAATGCATCTGCAAAACCCAGGTAGTGCAACATTTTTTCAAATATTTTCAAGACAATTAGAAAATAAAATATATTTGTATATGTTTTGATGTTTTATTTTTCATATTTTACATCAAAGAGATAATGATTTCACACTGAAATGTTATGAGATGTAACTGGTTATCAAACATGGTGAGCTACACATAAGCCACACAAGTATTTTCTTTATTGAGTCTAGATAGGTGCACAACTTGCGTAATTTCAGTAGTACACCCAAATGACTATAATCATATACTGTTCATGTGTTGTACTTGCTATAGTTTACTTCCATGTTGTTTCTTCATCAAATGGCAATGTCAATAACTGAAACAACAAAGCCACCTTGAGTAAGAAATATTATGTATGTGTACATGCATATGGTATACTGATAAATCACCACTGTTGCACAGAAAATCAATGTGATATAGTATTTCTTTTTGTATGAATCAGTGTTTCCTGCAGCGCTCTGCCGCTACTGAATTTCCAGCACCACAGCAAAAGAAGAAATTCAAGTTGTGAACTTGCAGTCTGAATTGAATGTGATGAGATGAAATTAGCATTTGCTGCTAAATAATGCAAAAACAACACATCTGATGCAACACATCTGACGGACAGGCAGCAGCTTGTGAGGCAGGGAAAATTAACTTCCACCACCTGTACCATCAGCACTGGTGCCCCCCAGGGATGTGTGCTCTCCCCACTACTCTTCTCTCTTCTCCCTCTACACAGTGACTGCACCATCAAGGATCCTTCTGTCAAGCTCCTGAAGTTTGCAGATTACACTACTGTCATAGGCCTCATCCGAGAGGACGATGAGTCTGCATATAAAAAGGAGGTTGAACAGCTGGCTGGCTGGTGCAGTCAAAACAACCTGGAGCTGAACGCGCTCAAAAAGGTGGAGATGATTGTGGACTTTAGGAGGAACACCCCAATATTGTCCCCCCCTCACCATTCTAAACAGCACTGTGGCAGCAGTGGAGTCATTCAGGTTCCTGGGCAATACCATCTCACAGGACCTGAAGTGAGAGACACACATTGACTTCATTGTGAAAAAGGCCCAGCAGAGGTTGTACTTCCTTCGCCAGCTGAGGAAGTTCAACCTGCCACAGGCGCTGCTGATACAGTTCACAGCAGTCATTGAGTCTGTCCTCTGCACTTCAATAACTGTCTGGTTTGGTGCAGCTACGAAATCAGACATCAGAAGACTACAAAGGACAGTTCGGAATGCTGAGAGGATTATTGGTTGCCCCCCCCCTTCAAGAACTATACACTTCCAGAGTAAGGAAAAAGGTCAAATCTCTCTGGACCCCACTCACCCTGCCCACTACCTTTTGAACTGTTGCCTTCTGGCCGATGCTTCAGAGCTCTGAGCACCAGAACCGTCAGGCTATCCATCTCATGAACAGTTAAATTGCCCCATTGAGCAATAATTAGTCTAATTAAGCACAGTTAGTCTAATTATATTATCCAACATATCCACTTCTGCCATTACATACATTGCACTGTACATAATATACTGTATTTTTGTTCTTTTTTGTAATAGATTTGCACTACGTGTGTGTATGTGGGTATGTATGAAGGTGAGTGTATGTACGTATATGTATAATTATTTATTTTGATTATTCTTTTTTTTATTATTATTATTATCTATGTCTTGCTGCTGTTTTTGTATTGTTGTACACTGGAAGCTCATGTCAACGAGACAAATTCCTTGTATGTGTAAGCATACTTGGCAATAAAGCCAATTCTGATTCTTAACTTCATTGTGTGAACGATCCAGCAAAATAAATCAAGATATGACCTTGTATGAATATTAAACCCCAAAGTGATGTGATTTAATCAGTCTGCAGGCGATGCTCATGCAGTTTACATTGCGTCACTAAGCTGACGCTATGGGGAGTGTCCTTCTACACAACCTAGTTACTTAAAACCCTTCTACAATAACGCCAATTCTAAGATTGGCTATGGTGTTTAAGCCCCGCCATTTGAGGCACAAAGCTGTCCGGTATAAAAGCGGGCACACAAACACCATTCCTCTGAAATTTCTTCCTTCAAAATAGCAATTCATCTCTCATCATAGAAGCCCTCTACATTTGTCGGCGTCAAAATACACGAGCCACCGGATGGAAAATTTGCGAGCTTAGCAGACTCTCCTCTCCTCTGCAGTGTTCTGGCGGACATTCTACACCTGCCTTTGATGCTTCGTCAGTGAACAGGTCCTCACATCAGCGACACACCGATGCAGTGCTTCGGTATATATATATATATATATATATATATATATATATATATATATATATATATATACAGTGGGTACGGAAAGTATTCAGACCCCTTAAATTTTTCACTCTTTGTTATATTGCAGCCATTTGCTAAAATCATTTAAGTTCATTTTTTTCCTCATTATTGTACACACAGCACCCCATATTGACAGAAAAACACAGAATTGTTGACATTTTTGCACATTTATTAAAAAAGAAAAACTGAAATATCACATGGTCCTAAGTATTCAGACCCTTTGCTGTGACACTCATATATTTAACTCAGGTGCTGTCCATTTCTTCTGATGATCCTTGAGATGGTTCTACACCTTCAATTGAGTCCAGCTGTGTTTGATTATACTGATTGGACTTGATTAGGAAAGCCACACACCTGTCTATATAAGACCTTACAGCTCACAGTGCATGTCAGAGCAAATGAGAATCGTGAGGTCAAAGGAACTGCCTGAAGAGCTCAGAGACAGAATTGTGGCAAGGCACAGATCTGGCCACGGATACAAAAAAAATTCTGCTGCCCTTAAGGTTCATAAGAGCACAGTGGCCTCCATAATCCTTAAATGGAAGACGTTTGGGACGACCAGAACCCTTCCTAGAGCTGGCCGTCCGGCCAAACTGAGCTATCGGGGGAGAAGAGCCTTGGTGAGAGAGGTAAAGAAGAACCCAAAGATCACTGTGGCTGAGCTCCAGAGATGCAGTTGGGAGATGGGAGAAAGTTGTAGTAAGTCAACCATCAATGCAGCCATCCACCAGTCGGGGCTTTATGGCAGAGTGGCCCGACAGAAGCCTCTCCTCAGTGCAAGACACATGAAAGCCTGCATTTGGGGGGGAAAGATGAATGCGGCCAAGTACAGGGATATCCTGGACGAAAACCTTCTCCAGAGTGCTCTGGACCTCAGACTGGGCCGAAGGTTCACCTTCCAACAAGACAATGACCCTAAGCACACCGCTAAAATAATGAAGGAGTGGCTTCACAAGAACTCTGTGACTGTTCTTGAATGGGCCAGCCAGAGTCCTGACTTAAACCCAATTGAGCATCTCTGGAGAGACCTGAAAATGGCTGTCCACCAACGTTTACCATCCAACCTGACAGAACTGGAGAGGATCTGCAAGGAGGAGTGGCAGAGGATACCCAAATCCAGATGTGAAAAACTTGTTGCATCTTTCCCAAAAAGACTCATGGCTGTATTAGATCAAAAGGGTGCTTCTACTAAATACTGAACAAAGGGTCTGAATACTTAGGACCATGTGATATTTCAGTTTTTCTTTTTTAATAAATGTGCAAAAATGTCAACAATTCTGTGTTTTTCTGTCAATATGGGGTGCTGTGTGTACAATAATGAGGAAAAAAAATGAACTTAAATGATTTTAGCAAATGGCTGCAATATAACAAAGAGTGAAAAATTGAAGGGGGTCTGAATACTTTCTGTACCCACTGTATGTATATATATATATACACACACACATACCTTAGCCTATGCAGAGACAGCTCTCTTGGAAACAGACTGCCCTCACTGTGAGGGCATGAGTCTCAAGATGTTTCACTTGAGAACTGCCCTCGTTCTGAGGTAAAATTCAGCCTCCCGAAGGGATCAGACGAGGAGGCACAGCAGGGCCACAAAGTTGAGCAGGATAAATTTGAGGTGGACCTCGTGCTGGCACATGCCTTGCAAGCCCCTCAATCTCCATGTACTGTGTCTATGCTGATTTAGAATGTGCTTGATGAGCTTCAGCCCTCTGAAGGAGCGTACAACTCGGGGGAAAATGTTATGTCTCTAGCTGCATCTGGCGAGTGGTCAATGGAGGACGTCGCTGCTCCTTCCCCCAGCGAGGGCGAAGAGCATGCACGCGAAGAGATATCCTTACAAATATCCTTCATGGGAGTCTGTCTCGACTCCACGAATGAGCGTGCGCATCTAACAAGTCTCAGTTCAAACTGGGGAGAACACTTCCACTGAAGCTGTTTCAAAAACCATTGGGGCTTATGGCAGTGGCATCTGATGTCATTCCATTAGGACTTTTACACATGAGACCTCTTCAGTACTGGCTCAAGCACCAAGTGCCATGACATGCTTGGCACCAAGGGAGCATGCGCGTCACTATATCTCAAGTCAAGTCAAGTGGTTTTTATTGTCGTTTCAACCATATACAGTTAGTACAGTACACAGTGAAACGAGACAACGTTCCTCCAGGACCATGGTGCTACATAAAAACAACAAAGGACCAACATAGGACCACATGAGACTACACAACGAAATAAAATACCTATATAAACTACCTATATATACCTATATAAAGTGCACGTGCAAACATGTGCAAAAAGTACAGGACAGTACAACAAATTACTGACAATGAACAGGACAATAGACAGTGCAGCGCCGACCAGTACTCAGTAGTGCAAAAAGATGACAGTTTCTAAAAATGTAAACATAACATACTATGAGATAATGTTCTATGCACATAGCAGTTATTGAGGTAGCAGACAGTTATAAAGTGACAGTTATTAAAGTGCAACTCAGGACACGTGTGTGTCAAACCAGTCTCTGAGTATTGAGAAGTCTGATGGCTTGGGGAAGAAGCTGTTACACAGTCTGGCCGTGAGGGCCCGAATGCTTCGGTACCTCTTGCCAGGCGGGAGGAGGGTAAAGAGTTTGTGTGAGGGGTGTGTGGGGTCGTCCACAATGCTGGTTGCTTTGCGGATACAGTGTTTTTTGAAAATGTCTTTGATGGAGGGAAGAGAGACCCCAATGATCTTCTCAGCCGTCCTCACTATCCTCTGCAGGGCTTTGCGGTCCGAAACGGTGCAAGTCCCAAACCAGGCAGTGATGCAGCTGCTCAGGATGCTCTCAATAGTCCCTCTATAGAATGTAGTGAGGATGGGGGTTGGGAGATGTGCTTTCCTCAGCCTTCGAAGAAAGTAGAGACGCTGCTGGGCTTTCTTGGTGATAGAGCTGGTGTTGAGGGACCAGGTGAGGTTCTCCGCCAGGTGAACACCAAGAAATTTGGTGCTCTTGACGATCTCCACAGAGGAGCCGTCGATGTTCAGTGGAGAGTGTTCACCTTGTGCTCTCCTAAAGTCAACAACCATCTCTTTTGTTTTGTCGACATTCAGGGACAGGTTGTTGGCTCTACACCAGTTCGTCAGCCGCTGCACCTCCTCTCTGTATGCTGACTCGTTGTTCTTGCTGATGAGACCCACCACGGTCGTGTCATCGGCGAACTTGATGATGTGATTCGAGCTGTGCATTGCTGCACAGTCGTGAGTCAGCAGAGTGAACAGCAGTGGACTGAGCACACAGCCCTGGGGGCTCCAGTGCTCAGTGTGGTGGTGGTGGAGATGCTGTTCCCGATCCGGACTGACTGAGGTCTCCCAGTCAGGAAGTCCAGGATCCAGTTGCAGAGGGAGGTGTCCAGGCCCAGCAGGTTCAGCTTTCCAATCAGGTGCTGGGGAATGATTGTGTTGAATGCTGAGCTGAAATCTATGAACAGCATTCGAACGTATGAGTCCTTATTGTCTAGGTGGGTGAGGGCCAGATGGAGGGTTGTGGTGATGGCATCGATCCGTTGAGCGGTTTGAGCGATCACGCAAACTGCAGTGGGTCTAGTGAGGGGGCAGCTGGGTCTTAATCTGCCTCATGACGAGCCTCTCGAAGCACTTCATGATGATGGGTGTAAGTCGCGACGGGACGGTAGTCGTTGAGGCAGGACACTGAAGACTTCTTTGGCATGGGGATGATGGTGGTGGCCTTGAAGCACGTTGGAACAACGGCGCTGCTCAGAGAGATGTTGAAGATGTCGGTAAGAACATCTGCTAGCTGGTCTGCACATCCTCTGAGCACTCTGCCAGGAATGTTGTCTGGTCCAGCAGCCTTCCGTGGGTTGACTTTACGTAGAGTTTTCCTCACATCTGCCGTGGTAAGACAGAGCACCTGGTCGTTGGGAGGAGGGGTGGACTTCCTCGCCATCACGTCGTTCTGCACTTCAAACCCGGCGTAGAAGTCGTTCAGCGCATCTGGAAGGGAGGCATCTTTGTCACAGGCAACTGATGTTGTCCTGTAGTTGGTGATGGCCTGGATGCCCTGCCACATGCGCCACGTGTCACCGCTGTCCTGGAAGTGACTGTGGATTCTCTGGGCGTGTGCGCGCTTTGCCTCTCTGATTGCCCGTGACAGTTTGGCCCTAGCTGTTCTTAGGGCTGCCTTATCGCCTGCTCTGAAGGCGGAGTCTCAGGACCTCAGCAGCATGCGCACCTCCGCAGTCATCCACGGCTTCTGGTTGGGCGTGTGGTGATGGTCTTGGAGAAAGTGACATCATCAATGCACTTGCTGATGTAGCTGGTCACTGATGCTGTGTATTCCTCCAAGTTGGTAGAATCGCCATATGTTGCAGCCTCCCTGAACATGTGCCAGTCAGTACACTCAAAACAGTCCTGAAGAGCAGAGATGGCTCCTGCTGGCCAGGTTTTCACCTGCTTCTGAAGCGGTTTTGTGCGTCTGACGAGCGGTCTGTATGCTGGAATTAACATAACAGAGATGTGGTCTGAGTAGCCGAGGTGGGGCGGGGCTCCGCCCGTGCAGCGCCTGGGATGTTTGTGTAAACAAGATCAAGCGCGTTAAGCCCCTCTCGTTGCAAAGTCCACATACTGATGGAATTTAGGGAGCACTGTCTTGAGATTTGCATGGTTGAAATCTCCGGCGACAATAAACAGTCCGTCGGGGTGAGCGTTCTGCAGTTCAGCTCATAGCCCCATACAGTTCACAGAGCTTCCTTAGCGTTAGGCTGGGGGAATGTAAACTCGGTTATGCAAACAGTGGTGAATTCCGTGGTAGATAAAAAGGTCTGCATCTAACAGTCACAAGCTCCAACAGCGATGAACAGTAACTAGAGACTAGCATAGAGTTCTTGCACCATTCCGTGTTGATGTAAACACACAAGCCACCACCGCGAGTCTTACCGCAGAGAGCTGTATTTCTGTCGGCACGAAACGAGGCGAGCCCGTCTAGCTGAATGGCGGCATCCGAACTCTGTCGCTGAGCCACGTCTCCGTGAAAACAAAGACGCAGCAGTCTCTAAACTCACGCTGCGTAGCCTGCTGGAGTCGGATATAGTCCAGTTTATTGTCCAGGGAGCAAACATTTGAGAGCAGGATAGACGGGAGAGCCGGCCGGCTAGGGTTTGTTTTTAGCCTAGCATGGACCCCGCCCTCTTTCCGCTTCCGCTTTCGCACACCGCTTACGACGTCCTCTCCCCGGCCACCGGCATCAGGCGACGCCGAGGGCTGGAGGCCTGGTCTCCGCAGCAAGCCGAGTACGCGTAGCGCCTCCTGCAGGTCATCATGCAGCTTGGTTTTTGCATGAGTCTTATATTTGAGTAGTGTCTGGCGATGGTAGACACGAACACTGGTTGCTCCGATGTCCATGTGTTGCAAAAGTCGGGCTTTTTTAACAAAAATAGCACCATTGTGGATCCGGAGTGGCCGCTGCGTGCTACCGCGCCGCCATCTTGGATCATATCTCACCACTTTCTAGCTGCTTTAGCACCTTGTACAGCTCCTGCCTTCTACCCGCAAGGTGTTTTGCTGGGGTAGATTTTCAGGCAGAAAGTGGTGACCACGGATGCTTCCAACACAGGTGGGGGTGCAGTGTGTGACGGAGGCCCAGCTTTTGGCACCTGGACAGCTGCGATGGGGGCGTGGCACATCAACCTCCTGGAACTGTCGGCTGTTTTCCTACACTTGAATGCTTTTCAATCCAAAATAGCAAATTATCATGCTCTGATTTACTCGGACAACACAACAGTTGTGGCATACATAAACCGCCTAGGCAGAATTTGTTCCCTGCCAATGATTAGACTGACGCATCGACGACTCCTGTGGAGCGAGCGCCCTCTCCTCTCCCTGTGGGCGACATACAGTGGATATAAAAATCAACACACCCCTGTTAAAATGCCAAGTTCTTGTGAAGTAAAAGAATGAGACAAAGATAAATCATGTCAGAACTTATTCCACCTTTAATGTGACCTATAATGTGAACAATTCAATTGAAAAACAAACTGAAATCTTTGAGGGGGAAAAATAAAAAAAACGAACTAAGTGTGCACACCCTTAAACTAATACTTTGTTGAAGAACTCAGTCTTTTTGGGTAGGAGACTATTAGCATGGCACATCTTGACGTGGCAATATTTGCCCACTCTTCTATGCAAAAGCGCTCCAAATCTGTCAGATTGTGAGGACATCTCTTGTACACAGCCATCTTCAGATCACCCCACAGATGTTCAATTGGATTCAGGTCTGGGCTCTGGCTGGACCATTCCAAAACATTAATCTTTTCTGGTGAAGCCATGCTTTTGTGGATTTGGATGTGTGCTTTGGGTCATTGTCGTGCTGAAAGGTGAACTTCCTCTTCATCTTTCCAAAGGACGCCTGAAGGTTTTGTGCCAAAATTGCCTGGTATTTGGAACTGTTCATAATTCCCTCCACCCTAAGGCCCAAAGCATGATGCTGCCACCATGCTTCACTGTGGGTATGGTGTTCTTTGGGTGATGTGCAGTGTTGTTTTTGCGCCAAACCTACCTTTTGGAATTATGGCCAAAAAGTTTAACCTTGGTTTCATCAGACCATAACACATTATCCCACATGCTTTTGAGAGACTTTATGTTTGTTTTTGCAAACTTCATCCGGGCTTGGATGTTTATCTTTGTAAGAAAGGGCTTCCGTCTTGCCACACTACCCCAGTCATATGAAGAATACGGGAGATTGTTGTCACATGTAACACACAGCCAGTACTTGCCAGAAAATCCTGCAGTTCCTTTAATGTTGCTGTAGGCCTCTTGGAAGCCTCCCTGACCAGTTTTCTTCTCGTCTTTTCATCAATTTTGGAGGGACGTCCAGTTCTTGGTAATGTCTCTCTTGTGCCATATTTTCTCCACTTGAAGATGACTGTCTTCACTGTGTTCCATGGTATATCTAATGCTTTGGAAATTCTTTTGTAATCCTTCTCCTGACTGATATCTTTCAACAATAAGATCCACATCTCTGTGACTCAATAACAGAGTCACAGAGATGTGGACCAATTGTCATGCCAAGTAGTGATGCCGGGCAAATGGAGACTTTGTTCTCAGACTGTCCTTCACTCTGTCATATGCAAAAAACAATTATATTGTTTGTGCCGAAGTGGCCCAATCAGTCCTGGTTTCCAGAAATGATAGAGATTTTGGACAGCCCTCCATGGGATATACCGCTGGCCCCTGAACGGAACACGCTAAACGTACCAGAACTGACTCTGACTTGGTTCTGACTTGCATGTACTGTTTCCCTATAGGATTTTAATAGCATTTAAAAAATGTATATGCATATTTTGTTGCCTCTACAATCCTGTCTTTTTCTTTTGCACAAGAAAACTTGATCCAACCTCACAATGTACAGTACATCCTACATTGCTTCAATAGAGGATTTGTTGTATGCAATAGTAATATATTCCCGTCTTATTTACTTTCACCTGGAGGCTGGAGTGTATTGTTCGACATGTCAACAAAAGGCTGTATTTTATGTAAGGATCATAGGCAACATTCGTAACAGTATTATAACAGTAAACATACAAGCCATGGCGGCCCCTCAGCACACTAGAGCATATGGGGGTTAACGCATTGCTGTTTATCAAGCACTAAAATTAGCTTGGTGCAGGACAATCTGTAATAACTGAAATATTGTAACAGTCCCCTCTTTGCACGCTGAACTTGTTCAGAATGTTACATCTTTGTGACACCTGCGCCAAAATCAGTCTAGACGCAGCACAACGAATGAAACAGAACACAGGTGCGTTTTTGAGACCTGGAGTTATTTTTAACTTGACACAGTGTCAAAAAATGTGCCGGCCCTGCATGAGACACAAAAGAAATAGCAGAGGCGGTACAGCAGGTATGGACGTTCATCCTGTGAGTTTTTACAAATGAAAACAATGGAAAAGCAGAGCAGACGTAAGTGAACAATTTCGATGTGAATGTGAGTAAGAGTGCGTGCTCGAAACAAGTTCGGAAGGACTGTATCTTTTTTCATAAATTACAAACCCGAAAACAAATTCCTACTTGAAAAACGGACTTAAAACCTCGGCGGACCTCAAACAAGGACAGCTCTTGAGAGCGCTGATAACAGCATGTTCCCGCCGAAAGTGCACACAAACAAAAACGCAGCTCTCACGTGGTCGTTAACGTCACAGGCAGCTCTCACCTAGATCCAATAAAAATCAGGAGCTTACATGTTCTTAAAGGAGACCTATTATACCCACTTTTACAAGATGTAATATAAGTCTCAGGTGTCCTCAGAACGTGTCTGTGAAGTTTCAGCTCAAAATTCCCCACGGATAATTTAGTATACAATGTTATAAATGCCTCTTTTGGGTGGAATCAAAAACACGCAGATTTCGTGTGTCTCTTTAAATGCAAATGAGCTGCTGCTCCCCGCCCCCTTTCTGGAAGAGGACTGCCTTTACAGCTCGTGCTTCTGATAAGACAGCAACAACAAATCAGAAACAATATGACTGACAGCGTAAATACCGGAGTTCATATGTATGAATATATATTTGTATATCTGGTCTCCGTGAATACAATCAGAGACAATGGTAACTGACAGCATGCATTTTCGGGTTAAAAATAATGACTTGGCTTTGGTCTCCGTGAATACAATCAGAGACAATGGTAACTTTAGCTGCATTAACCGCTGAATCAGCTATCAAGCACATTCGGCAAGGCGATTCTGACATATTCAGGATATAAAGCTGGAACACGAACCGTTGGTGCTGATCCATGCTTGAGAATAATTTTTTTTGAAAATCCTGCTTTATATTAACACTCATTCACACACTCATTCACAAAGCAGTCCAGTGGGCTTCCGTCTTGCCACACTACCCCAGTCATATGAAGAATACGGGAGATTGTTGTCACATGTAACACACAGCCAGTACTTGCCAGAAAATCCTGCAGTTCCTTTAATGTTGCTGTAGGCCTCTTGGAAGCCTCCCTGACCAGTTTTCTTCTCGTCTTTTCATCAATTTTGGAGGGACGTCCAGTTCTTGGTAATGTCTCTCTTGTGCCATATTTTCTCCACTTGAAGATGACTGTCTTCACTGTGTTCCATGGTATATCTAATGCTTTGGAAATTCTTTTGTAATCCTTCTCCTGACTGATATCTTTCAACAATAAGATCCCTCTGATGCTTTGGAAGCTCTCTGTGGACCATGGCTTTTTCTCTGAGACGCAACTAAGAAAATGTCTGGTTAATCCTATTAGAACAGCTGAACTTTATTTGTGATTAATCAGAGTCACTTTAAATGATGGCAGGTGTGTAATGACTTCTATTTAACATGAGTTTGAATGTGATTGGTTAATTCTGAACACAGCCACATCCCCAGTTATAAGAGGGTGTGCACACTTATGCAACCAGGTTATTGTAAGGTTTTACATTTTCATTTTCCCCCCATGAAGATTTCAGTTTGTTTTTCAATTGAATTGTTCACATTATAGGTCACATTAAAAGTTGAAAAAGTTCTGACATGATTTATCTTTTTCTAATTCTTTTACGTCACAAAAACCTGGCATTTTAACAGGGGTGAGTAGACTTTTTATATGCACTGTATGTCCCAGGCCATCTGAATTATGATGTGGACCAATTGTCATGCCAAGTAGTGATGCCGGGCAAATGGAGACTTTGTTCTCAGACTGTCCTTCACTCTGTCATATGCAAAAAACAATTATATTGTTTGTGCTGAAGTGGCCCAATCAGTCCTGGTTTCCAGAAATGATAGAGATTTTGGACAGCCCTCCATGGGATATACCGCTGGCCCCTGAACGGAACACGCTAAACGTACCAGAACTGACTCTGACTTGGTTCTGACTTGCATGTACTGTTTCCCTATAGGATTTTAATAGCATTTAAAAAATGTATATGCATATTTTGTTGCCTCTACAATCCTGTCTTTTTCTTTTGCACAAGAAAACTTGATCCAACCTCACAATGTACAGTACATCCTACATTGCTTCAATAGAGGATTTGTTGTATGCAATAGTAATATATTCCCGTCTTATTTACTTTCACCTGGAGGCTGCAGTGTATTGTTCGACATGTCAACAAAAGGCTGTATTTTATGTAAGGATCACAGGCAACATTCGTAACAGTATTATAACAGTAAACATACAAGCCACGGCGGCCCCTCAGCACACTAGAGCATATGGGGGTTAACGCATTGCTGTTTATCAAGCACTAAAATTAGCTTGGTGCAGGACAATCTGTAATAACTGAAATATTGTAACAGTCCCCTCTTTGCACGCTGAACTTGTTCAGAATGTTACATCTTTGTGACACCTGCGCCAAAATCAGTCTAGACGCAGCACAACGAATGAAACAGAACACAGGTGCGTTTTTGAGACCTGGAGTTATTTTTAACTTGACACAGTGTCAAAAAATGTGCCGGCCCTGCATGAGACACAAAAGAAATAGCGAGAGGCGGTACAGCAGGTATGGACGTTCATCCTGTGAGTGTTTACAAATGAAAACAATGGAAAAGCAGAGCAGACGTAAGTGAACAATTTCGATGTGAATGTGAGTAAGAGTGCGTGCTCGAAACAAGTTCGGAAGGACTGTATCTTTTTTCATAAATTACAAACCCGAAAACAAATTCCTACTTGAAAAACGGACTTAAAACCTCGGCGGACCTCAAACAAGGACAGCTCTTGAGAGCGCTGATAACAGCATGTTCGCGCCGAAAGTGCACACAAACAAAAACGCAGCTCTCACGTGGTCGTTAACGTCACAGGCAGCTCTCACCTAGATCCAATAAAAATCAGGAGCTTACATGTTCTTAAAGGAGACCTATTATACCCACTTTTACAAGATGTAATATAAGTCTCAGGTGTCCTCAGAACGTGTCTGTGAAGTTTCAGCTCAAAATTCCCCACGGATAATTTAGTATACAATGTTATAAATGCCTCTTTTGGGTGGAATCAAAAACACGCAGATTTCGTGTGTCTCTTTAAATGCAAATGAGCTGCTGCTCCCCGCCCCCTTTCTGGAAGAGGACTGCCTTTACAGCTCGTGCTTCTGATAAGACAGCAACAACAAATCAGAAACAATATGACTGACAGCGTAAATACCGGAGTTCCTATGTATGAATATGTATTTGTATATCTGGTCTCCGTGAATACAATCAGAGACAATGGTAACTGATAGCATGCATTTTCGGGTTAAAAATAATGACTTGGCTTTGGTCTCCGTGAATACAATCAGAGACAATGGTAACTTTAGCTGCATTAACCGCTGAATCAGCTATCAAGCACATTCGGCAAGGCGATTCTGACATATTCAGGATATAAAGCTGGAACACGAACCGTTGGTGCTGATCCATGCTTGAGAATAATTTTTTTTGAAAATCCTGCTTTATATTAACACTCATTCACACACTCATTCACAAAGCAGTCCAGTGTAAAATTATTTGCACAAACATACACGCGTTTTTATGTTTTGGGGCACATTTCCTTCAAAAACAAAACTTGTCCACTGAGCCTTCAGTGGTTCTGATGCCGGGAGCACATGAAGACTCTTATGTTCTTTTCCAGCCAACAACAGAACACTTATGATACTTACGAAGCTGAGACATTATTCTTCTTACTGTATCTGCTCCAGCGTGGGAAAAAATGGCGGCATGTGTGTAGATCACTCAGGGGAGGATCTATGATTATAGGGTGGAGTCCGTCACCAGTAGTGGGCGAGGCCTGCTCTAATGTGACATCACTTTAGAGCAGAAACGAAAACGTTCATTTTGACACCGTTTTTGATGAATAGAAATATAAGAAAGAGGAGTGGGTGGACTTTTAACACTAGGGTGGTTGTGTACAGACACTGCTGATTCACATTTACATACAAACACCATGTAAAAGTGAATTTAACAAAGTATGTAGGTGATGCAGAGGCAGCTGAACTTTGAGTAGTGGTTTCATTGGAAATAATATACATAACAAATTAAAATATAATCAATCTATCTTTAATATACATATTGTATAAGCAAGGTTCTCTCAGGATTTTATTTGTTTGCATTGCATTTCTCCCTGCTTCAAGAGCTGAATTCTGAAGGAAACACTTGAATGAATATAGTACTAATTTCTCTTATAATAAACAAAGATGACTGGGCCAACTTGCTCACCTTGTAGTGGTAACAGCAGTGCTAGAAGCTCCACAAATTAAAAGCTTCATTTCTATCAGTATTGGAATACAAGTTCATGTTGAACTCAAGTTCTCGGGTCTAATTTTTGGTCCACACATATAGCTGAGCCATCTCTCAGCCACACCTCAACTGGTATGAACGTAACT
>NC_068300.1:21435954-21608454 GCF_025860055.1 Xyrauchen texanus
TCAGAGATCTTACGTTTGAGTGTATAATGTTCATATCCTTCTTGGATTTTTAAAAGCTTCTATACCTGTGGCAAATTCACCAGGGGATGAAGGTATGAAGGGGGACATAAACGAATAAGCAACCACAGCCTTGCTCTGACTTGCCACGTATTATCCTCATTGGGTAATTGGTCTCCAGGGGTAGTGGATGTAGAGTTTTTCTAGGTTTCTCCAAGGGGAAGTTGCCATTGGAGATGGGAAAGGAGTCAGACCTGCCAATTAATGATGCACCTTTTCTCCACAACATGCTAGCTAACAAATGACACTGGCCAATGCATGGCCCTGATTTACAAACTCACGCTACCAAATACTTCAGAATCTAAAGCATTAGAATTTTATCAATACATTGTAAAATATTTCAAACCAATAAAATGTGAAACTTAAGTTTAATTGCGGTCTTACATTTTGAGGAAAAATCAAAGTGGTGGCAAAGTTAAAACATGAAGTGAAAAGTAACTTTATCGTCAACTTTGAATGTACATGGGTTATTGACAATTAAGGTTGTCCAAGATGAAAAAAATCAGAAATATTTTAAAAACCTAGGTTAAAACACATGTATAAACGTAATTACTAATTTCAGTGATGTTCAAACATATTTTTCAAGGTAATATTTTTTTTTTATATATCATTAATTTTTGAGTCACTGATATCAAGTTTTCTTAGAGTTACTTAATTTGACCATTTCATAAAAATTGACATGGAATGTCATATATTTTTTGAAAGCTTCACACATATTCATGAGGGTTTTAAGCGATCCTCTCTGTAATATGGATTTCTCGTCACAACAAAATGGTTTCCTGCATGGTAGTTACACCACCTTTCTTTGATTTCGTTGACAAAAGTTCATAAAAAAATGTTCAAATCAAATTGTTACACTGCCAATTAAAAAAATAATAATTATAATAAAAGATTATTCCAAACTACTTATACCCACATTTTCTTTTCATGATTTTCATCTTTTATACTGTTAGCTTTATACTTATTTATACTGTCTTAGAATGGTTACACCACTGAGATGTTTTTGACTTTAACCCACAGAGAGAGGGTTATATATATATTATTGTGACAAGTTCACTGAAAAAAAATATGTATCGGTGAAGTAAATATAGCAGAAAAGATCAAGCATTTTCTAATTATGAACTTGAAAATTTTAAGTAAATTATATTCAAACGTGTAAATATTAATGCTCTACCTTTTAAGTAACTATTCTTATTATTGTTTTTTATTTTAGATTTATATATTTATTTTTTTATTATGCATGTCATTATGTATTAATCCAAAAGTGGAAAACATTGCAATATGTTTTTGCTAATTTGAGTAAATATCCCTGATAAATAAAATAAAGGAATTGTACTTAATATTTGAAGCTGTGTTCCAAGCATGCACTGGGATTAAATAATGTTGAGCTTGCATGGATTCACTGTTTGCAAGTTTAGCTACACTGTTTTATAGTTTTGTTCAGTATTAAGGTAATTTACTACTCAAAAATGACCCATTCATGATCAAAACAATTATCTGCAGGATGGGGAGGGTTACTTTTAAAATGTATTGCACTACAAATTACAGAAAACATGCTGTAAAATGTCATTTGTAACATATTCTGTTAGATTAATCATGGTCAGTAATGTAATCTAAATACTTTGGATTACTTTTTCAGCACTGGTAGATTTTTCACCTTTTTGACTATAAAAACTCTGCCAGTACAGTAAGACAAAATACACATGTTAAAAATACATCTTATGCAGTGTTGTTTCAAAAATAAGATAAATTAAATTGATCTAGATTTAAAGATCTTTAGAGATTGTTACAGAAAAACAATATACAATTTATCATCAAGAATAAGCTTTTTGCTCTAATATCAAAGATCTTGGAGAAAAAAAAATATTATCTATTGTGGATTTTCTTGAAAAAATTATGTGATCGTTCCGGATAACAGGTGCATGTAAAATGGCTAGAAAGAGCATCTTAGCTTAGAATACAGCTAAAAGTTTACAAGAGAATTTACACAAGGTTTATTTATATTTTTGCAGCCCCAAACGTACTTCAAAAAGTGTTGAGGTCTGTGTGTAGGTCTAGATCTAGTTTCTTTCACAAGTAATGCAGTGTGATGTTGTCCATATACTACATTGCATGAATTAAGTGGGAGGCTTCCGTATGTTATGTAGTATAAGATCAAACATATATTTTTGTAAGGAAAATTCAATACGTGACATGTTCTAATAAGATGTTTATTAAAATTTGTATACATTTATTGAAGTACATGTATAACATAAGTAAAAGTTACTGAATTTACTAAATGTTTAAGTTAAATTTACTCACTTTAATCAATATTGTGTTATAAAGCAAAACTGTGAAAACATTTTTTTTTGTGTGTTGTATGGACATAATGATGAAAGCATTTTTTACAGTGATAGTGTTTGTTCAACCAGAACTATGTAAAGCTGAAAATTAATTGACAACAATTAGAAAAGGCCTGAAGAATTTGTCTTGAGATTTAAAAGTACAAGACCACAACAAACAGTTTGATTATAATAGCTGCATGTCAGTCATTTTTATCTCATGTATTTCAATGGACCCCAAACTACTATTCAGCCCACAAAACCATTAAACTGTCTGGATGTACTGGTAAATACACCACATCATATTGTGCCTTAGCAAGTGACTTTAGCCATGGCCTGATAAAGAATGATTCTATTTAGATTCAAAGCAAACCTTTTCCATATTGCTTTATTGACTCAGCTCGCACATTCAACAAAAAGTCTCTCTTCCCCGGTATGATCCTCAACAGACCATCAAACACACCTGTGCCTGGCCTGTTTTATGTCAACTAGCATAATGAGGGAACAACAAGAGCGAAGGAGTTTGTTTGGAAAACGAGACTGACTGTTGTCCAACAGGTCTCTTCTCTCATTGTTTCTACTAAAAGCCAGCTCTGCTCACGCCGCTTTTAGGCACAAACTGTATTGTTAAGCTATGTATGCTTTTGAGGAGATGATGCTATGAGCAGCCATTACAACATCTCCTACTGTTACACACCTGCTGGCACAATCATTTTGTATTGAGTGTTTACTCTTCATTATATTATAGATAAGTTTGTGGACAACATCAGAGTCCTATGATTCAGCATACGTGGAATATAATAATAGGGGATAAATAGATTTTCAGGGTTCATGTAAAGTTTATGTCAATGTCATTTTAAATGTTCTTTCATGCTTTGTCTCATTACAGTATGAAAGGAGCTTGTGAAATCTGTGTGGGCACAGATGGAGGTGCAACAGAAGGGCTGATAATGATGCAAGATCTGTTTGTGAGACTCTCTGCCCACAGGGAGCTCTGATCATGGGGAGACAGACTCATTCACAGGCCCCAATGGACGGGTTACCATGGCTGATGTTGGATGTACAGGGCATAGTCTTGTGTTATCAAGCCAAGCCAGAGAACCGAATCACAGAACTATAAAAGTTGTTGAACACAATGTTAATATTCAATGGAATTTGCTTTAGGAGTACAAGACCTTTTGTTCCATACATAAGAGAATATAATTATCAGATATCTGGGACAGTTTCCAAATCAAAGTGATAAATATTTACATTTCATTACTCTTCACAGGCAATTACAGCTTTTCAGAAAAATGGAAAAATCAAGTATACAGATCTGTCATCATCCACCATCCCTCATGTCACTGAGACTCATATGATGTTTTTCCTATGGAACACTCAAGGAGTTATCCAAATGTCACAGTTGCTCTCTTACATACAATTAAAATGCATAATAATAATTGGCTGTCAAGTTGCACATTGGCTTTATTAATCTACACAAATTACATGTTAGGATGGTATTTGAACCCAAATCTTCTTGCATGCTATAAAAACTATACCATGAGACAAAACTACTTAAAACTACTAAATATTTGTCATGTCTTATCTCACCTAGGCCACCAAGCAAACAAACAAATAAAAAATACAGAAAGAAATACAGACATAATAGACAGAAAGACAGAGAGAAAAAAGAATGACTGACAGAAAGAAGGAAAGAAAGACTGAAAGACAGACAGATGGACAGAGAAATGGAAAAGATGGACGGACAGATAGAAAGAAAGACACACACAGCTAGACAGGCGGACAGACAGATGGAAAGAAAGAAAAATACAGACAGACAGAAATACAGAAAAAAGACAGACAGATGGAAAAAAAGACAGAAACAGTATGACATCACAAAAGATGATTCCTTTAATCAGGTTCTCAGTGACAGTGGTAGGAAATCCCAAGAGGTGATGCTGCTTTCCTCTGGTTGATATCAGTGAGAAACAACTCCTGACATATGGATTCTCATTATAGACAGATGTTACCATAAGATTTCACCAGAGATTATTTAGAAGAGTAGGCCCACTTCTATTAAAACGAATGGGAGAAATTGGATTGCCCAACGGTCAAAGGATGTAGAAAGGATGTCCTGCTTTACAGATAAATAGTCAATAACCTTTTAGATGCAGACATCTGTCAATCAACTCTAAAACATGCATTAGCTACACATACCGGAAAATACGCATAATATGAGATGAATCACAATTTATAATTCCGGTATTGTCAGATTTAATTGCTGATTTGAAATATGTTCTTTGATCAACCTATTTTGGAGATTTTGATCTTTCTCAATTCAAATAGACATGAGCTGCACTGGCATGACTGGAAATAGCCTCCTGAGAGCATTCCAAAAATGGCCGCCAATGGACTGACTTGATAGAAACACTTTGATTTCACTCAGTTAAATTATGTCACTGAAATAAGCCTCATCCAAACCTGTAGACTAAGTACAGTAAGATGAAATGACTGTTTTAAAGAATCTGATTAACAAGCCACTGACAGAACATCTAGAGTCATGAAGATAAACAGGTTCTATGCTCAACATCACAGGTCAGTGTCTTTGTGAGACACTGATTAAAGTGTCCTAAAGAATTGCATATCAATACTAGATAAAAATGACCTGTGAGTCATTTTATGTGAAGGAAATTTAAACAGCTCAACCAGCCATCTTTATAACTTGCTATTAATATACTGTAGTTCAAAAGAGCATGGGAAGTTATGGCTCCAATTAAAAGTGATTTACTGTACAGACACTAGTGGGCATTATCATTCATGGGCATTATCTAACAGAAACTTTGCCAATATAGAAGAAAATGGGTGAGCAGCTAATTAGTATGAATGTCTCTGAACTTGTACTAAATCCACAAAGAAATATTATCAGCAATTGAAATATGCACATGAAAGATTTGTGGTGCATGCTACAAAAGCAGCGCTCTGAATTCACAGTAAGGTGCATATTGTTTTGATTTGTTGCAGTTGCTGACTGGTGTAATAATTGGCCAAAAAGAAATTTACAATTAAAATGATAACACAAACAATAGCAATATGCTAGTATATTCATTAACACAAACAAAAAGTAGCAAAAATTCAAAGTGCTTCTCATGCTGTTCTCAGGTATATTTTCAAAATGGTAAATTTCATCTATGTCAGCCCACTCCACATCATATAAACAGTTAATGGTGAGGAATCAAAGTCCAATGCTTAAGCACCATTTGACACCATTCTCCAAATACAGTCTCTACGGCAGAGCTATTCCTCAGTACCGCACTATCAGTGGGCCGGGTACTTTTATTGCTACACAAATACAGCCCAGCAGGCCAGTCTGTCAATAAAACAAGTCTCTACAACCACAAGCAAAAGAGAGAGAAACTCAAGCTTTATCAAAACATTACAAATTTAGACATAAAACCTGATCCATAAAAGGTCAGTGTTCAAAAATATAAGGGAGCAATCCAATCCTCAAGCCATGCAGTATGATCCCAACAAGCCTCAGTGGAGTTATTGGTTTATTAATACCATGGGTTGACTGTACAGTTAATGGCATAGTAATATAGAACTGGTACACAACTGGGACAAAGAGTATGCAGACAATGCAAGTGGCATGACCAACCGCTTCTATGACATCAAGGATCTCACAGATTCTCTGATCCCTTTCTACATGACAAAGATCAGAGCAAAGTGCAAATATCACATTATGAAGTATCTAAACCAGATCTAATAATAGTGGTATGGCCATGGTAGTGCTAAGACTGCAGAGTCTATGGTATTACAAACAAAAACATGCAAAGATTTCTGAAATTCAAAGTCAGATGTAGCTGACTGATGGTACAATGAAAGAAAAGATACAAAGGCCATTTGGGATTAATGCCATTAACACATACACTCACTGAGAACTTTATTATGAGCACCTGTACACCTATTCAGGTGATTATCTAATCAGCCAATCATGCGGCAGCATTGCACTGCTTAAAACATGCAGATACGGGTAAAGAGCTTCAGTTAATGTTCACATCAACCATCAGTATGGGGAAAGAAAATGTTATCTCAGTGATTTCTGTAACTGCCGATCTCCTGGGATTTACACGCAAAACATTCTCTACAGTTTACTCAGAATGGTGCCAAAAACAACAACAAAAAAACATCCAGTGAGTGGCCGTTCTTGATCAATGGCTTGTTGATGAGAAACAAAATGTATATAAAAAAATTACATAATTGGATAAAAAAAAGAAAACTCAAATACAAATTTAAAAAACATGTAGTGGTGGTGGCGTAGTGGGCTAAAGCACATAACTGTTAATCAGAAAGTCGCTGGTTCAATCCCCACAGCCACCACCATTGTGTCCTTGAGCAAGGCACTTAACTCCAGGTTGCTTCGGGGGATTGTCCCTGTCATAAGGGCTCTGTAAGTCGCTTTGGATAAAAGCGTCTGCCAAATGCATACATGTAAATTTGTAAATGCAAAAATTCATGGCTCTGACACTAACTGAAATAAAAATATTTTGTATAAGATTTAGTTAAAAGTTTTGTTGTGGTATGTTTTTAAACCTTTAAACCCGCCATATCCGAAATATGAAGATGCCACTAGACAGCAATAATAGATGGCCAAAAACCTCATTGCATCAGCAACAGAGTGGGAATCACTACAAGAAAGTCAAAGCAGGTAGGCTAGATAAAAGTTTTTCAGTTGTTCTGTTTTACCCTGTCAATCTATGATTTGTGTAACATTTAATTTGAAACTGGTAAAGAGTTTAGTTTGAAGTTCAGCAGGGCTCGATATTAACGCTTGTCCAGGACAATTGGATTTTGAAGTGGCACTTAAAAGAGAAAAGTAGCCTGAATGTCAATAACGAAAAATAAACTGCTATATTTGTGATATAGCCAGTGTTAGGGAGTAACAAAATACATGTAACGGGATTACGTATTTAAAATACAAAATATATGTAACTGTATTCCACTACAGTTACAATTTAAATCATTGGTATTTAGAATGAAGTTACATTCAAAAAGTATTTTGATTACTGAAGAGATTACTTTGCATTTTACTGTCATTTGTTTCATTTAATATTTAGTCCTTTCAGATTTTTAATACATTAAAAGATTATTACATATAAATTATGCGATCCATAGTGCATTTGAACAGCGGTGAAACGCTTTCTTATGATGTGTTACATTCATACGAGCAGACAGAGAAGTAAGTTTGAAGTAATTTTGGAACAGAAGAAATAGAAATAATCTTTGTGTAAATTGTCAGCTTTACGCTTTACACTAAGCTAAAATGCTATTTGTAGCCATTTTACATGCACATGTTACCAGGCACGAACAGATATTTTGTCTTACTGTACTGACAGAATTTTTATAGTCAAAACAAGTGAAAAAAATCTACCAGTGCTGAAGAAGTAATCCAAAGTATTTTGAATACAGTTACAGACCTTGAGTAATCTAACAGAATACATTACAAATGACATTTTACAGCATGTTTTCCGTAATCTTTAGTGGAATACATTTCAAAAGTAACCCTCCCCACCCTGGATATAGCCAATGCTTTATTACAAAGTTCTAATTCTTATATTGATGTGAAAAATAATATAGAGCATGTAATTAGCTTCCGATCTAATAATAGCTGTGCGCTTTCACTTACAGGTGGCTTTGTGCGTTTACAGGTCTGAAATACATTTCAAAATGCCCGTCTTAGTGAGGTTGTCATGTAAACTCAGTGATTGAGTTTTATCTTCTGTTAATGCATGATCTTCTGTAAAGCTGCTTTGAAACAATGTGTGTTGTGACAGGCGCTATACAAATAAACATTATGACTTGTTTAGTAGTCTTGAATACTTATTTGAGTACAATTCTTACATAACAAAGTTAGTGTTATTATTTGTTGTGATAAGCTCAAGAATTGTCAAACTGCACTAACAACTACTCAAATTTTGGTATTGTGACAATGTATAGGCCTATATATTTTGCATGGTAGAACTTTCAGCAATAACATGCAGATCTCATTCCATAGAAGTGTGAGCACCCCTGATGTAGATAATGGAATGAGATGGAGGCTTTTCTTTATTTGACTACCATACGTAACATAATATAACTACCATATGACAATAGCCTCCTCCTCTACCTAGTGCAGTTTACATTTCAGTTGATTGAATATCTGTACTTTCAGAAGGGCAGTTTCTAAGAAAGTGGGGGTCCTAAGCGAAATCCTACTTGGAGGCCACCAGCAATAATAGTATTTACAAATTGGACATTGGGGAGTCCAGCAATATGACCTACATTACACAAATGCCTGCTTTCCCCATTCTCCAAAATCCCTTAATATAAATACTATAACAAAAACTAAATGTACTGAAAAACTAAACTAAAACTGTTAAAAGGAAAGCAGTTGCTCTACAACAACACAGTAAAACATTTTAATCAAGGATATCATCTTGTGCACCACAGATGGCAAATCATTTAGTGTATTTAATCATCTCAGATTCACATTCGTGGCAGTTTAGATAAAGGTTGCTTGTATGTTCATAGTCCTTGTAAAACAAAATCTGTGAAACCAATGTTCAAAAAGCAACAATAATAAAGATTCAAAAGCCACTGGCAGCAATAATGACAGGAATCAAACAGGCTAAAGAGGAAGCACTAGATTAACAAATTCAATAGGTTTTAAGAACTTCCTTAATCTTAACCCCAGGTGACCTACCTCAAGAGCGGCCCTTGAAGCATGATGCCTTTCTAGGCTGGATCATTAGCAGTTAAAAATGTGCTGCATATATATGTACATCAAAATCCTTGCACAAAGACCAAAATGGCTTAATCTTCCTTTCTTTTTCTTTTTTTTTTACACCTGTACTCCCCGTCAGCTAACCTCTCTATCTGTGTGAGACGACGTACTGCATATGCGGGCAGTTAAGCTGGGGGAAATCATGTCAGGCGTCTAGGATGACTGGTTTGAATAATGTACTAGTGTTATCATCGGTGGTTATGCAAGAACAGTTTGGTGGAAACCTTTGCCTGGTACAGTGCTGGGCCACAGCAGCACACAGCCAAGGACTCCTGCTCTAAAAAATTCCTAATTGCCCTGGCTGAGGGAGTATCTGTCAGGCTCACCCAGGGTGTACCACTTATGTTATCTCACAAGCTCCAAACGCTTGCTTTTTACTTACTTCCTATTTTTAGTTTTTAACTAATCCTTCTCTTAGTCTGAGATCATCACCTGAAAGGGGAGGTACTATATACAGGGACACAAAAAGGAAGCAGTCTCTTAAATCTGTGCATCCCAACCTTTTTTGCCTTAAGTACCCTCACAACACTCTTTGAGTCAATGCACAACATCATGCAGATATGGTTCAGGAGCTTCAGTTTGAACATCGGACCTTGTGACGGATGCACTACAACAGCAGAAGACTATGTCTGGAACTTAATTTGGACCCTAGTGTTCCTAATAAAGTACTCAGTGAGTGTGTGTATACAGTATATATATATATATATATACACAATGATCAGCCACAACATTAAGTCCACCTGCCTAATATTGTGCAGGTCCCCCTCGTGCCACCAAAACAGCACACACCCGCATCTTAGAATGCCATTCTTCTCACCACACTAGAGTATTTATGTAACTGCTGATCTCCTGGGATTTTCATACACAACAGTCCGTAGAATTTATTCCGATTGGTGGCAAAAACAAAAAGCATCCAGTGAGAGGCAGTTCTGTGGATGGAAATGCATTGTTGATGAGAAATGAGATTAATGGATTTTGAAAATGCTGAAATTTCAGAATCAGGAATTTGTCTTGGTGACAGGAGATTCCAGTGTACAACAATACAAAAACAGCAGCAAGACATAGATAATTAAAAACAAAAAAGAATAAATAATTATACATATACGTACATACACTCACCTTCATACATACCCAGATACACACATGTAGAGCAGATCTATTACAAATCCATTATATAAAGAACAAAAAGTATATTACAGTATATTATGTACAGTGCAATGTATGTAATGGCAGAGAAGTTGGATATGTTGGATAATATAAATAGACTTAACTGTGTATTCCACATTATTATTGCTCAATGGGGCAATTTAACTGTTCATGAGATGGATAGCCTGAGGGAATAAACTGTTCCTGTGCCTGACGGTTCTGGTCCTCAGAGCTCTGAAGCGTCGGCCAGAAGGCAACAGTTCAAAAATGTAGTGGACAGGGTGAGTGGGGTCCAGAGTGACTTTACCAGCCTTCTTCCTCACTCTGGAAGTGTATAGTTCTTGAAGGGGGTGCAGGGGGCAACCAATAATCCTCTCAGCAGTCCAAACTATCCTCTGTAGTCTTCTGATGTCTGATTTCGTAGCTGCACCAAACCAGACAGTTACTGAAGTGCAGAGGACAAACTCAATGACTGCTGTGTAGAACTGTATAAGCAGTGCCTGTGGCAGTACATATTTGACAACATATATACTTATTTTCCTGTCAAAATGCATTTATTTCAATCTTAGGAAAGAAAACAAAACCATATGTAACAATATAATGCTTTATTAACATTTTCCAAACAAAGCCTTCCACAGTATAAAGATAGAAATGCATCACCTATTCAAGTAACATTAAATTTTTCCCAAAGTCTAATTAGAAGGTTGACTTATTGATAGAATTAGACCCTATTGGTTGAGTATTCATTCATAATTTCATTCATTTACTATTTCTATATTCATAATTTTACATATAAAATATGAATCTAATACCATTATTTATGCATTTGCAACTGCTGTGTAAATGCATTCATTCCTGCTCTGTGAAAATACATGTAATTGCCACTTCAGATGCATCTTCTGTGCACCTTTGCTGTGTAAAGATGGCTTTAGTCAGCATATGTTTAGTATTCATTACAATGGGCATTAAATCTCTTAATCTCTCATCCTCCACAATATTAATCTACCAGACCAGAGGACATTTCTCCAAAAAGTAAGATCTTTTCCCCATGTGCACTTGCAAATTGTAGTCTGGCTTTTTTATGGTGGGTTTGGAGCAGTGGCTTCTTCCTTGCTGAGCAGCCTTTCATGTTATGTTGATATAGGACTCGTTTTACTGTGGATATAGATACTTGTCTACCTGTTTCCTCCAGCATCTTCACAAGATCCTTTGCTGTTGTTCAAGGATTTATTTCGTACTTTTCGCACCAAACTATGTTCATCTCTAGGAGACAGAATGCATTTCCTTTCTGAGTGGTATGATGGCTGCATGGTCCCATGGTGTTTATACTTGCATACAATTTTTTGTACAGATGAACAAGGTACCGTCAGGCATTTGAAAACTGCTCCCAAGGATGAACCAGACTTATAGAGGTCCACAATTTTTGGATTTGCCCATGATGGCACTGAGTTTGAAGGTAGGCCTTAAAATACAACTACATGTGCACCTCCAATTCAGTACACCTCCAATCAGAATCTAATTAGCTATTTGTCTAAAGGCTTGACATCATTTTCTATAATTTTCCAAGCTGCTTAAAGACACTGTTAACTTAGTGTATGTAAACTTCTGATCCACTGGAATTGTGATATAGTCAATTAAAAGTGAAACAATTTGTCTGTAAACAATTGTTGGAAAAATCGTGTCATGCACAAAGTATGTCCTAAACAACTTGCAAAAACTATAGTTTCCTAATATGAAATCTGTGGAGTGGTTACATTTTTTTTTCTTCAACCTAAGCATATGTAAGCTTCTGACTTCAACTGTACACATCGGTACAAGAAAAGCAAAATCAAACAGAATTAAAGAATGAAATACATGCAATGACTTTGAACACCTCTGTGTCAAAGGGGCTAAACTCAGTTATGGTAAGGTGAGGAAGACAGGTATCAAATGCTCAGATGAAAGAGGCACTGCAGATTTAGAGCCTTTTTGTTTCCACGTGTTCAAAGGAAGCAGCTGCTGACTGCACAGGCCTAAGGTCCTATTCATCTGTAGGGCGAGACAGACGCAGTATCCTGAGGCACAAAAACACACACATAACACACAAATACACACTTCAAAGTCTATGCAGACACAGCCTGCTGCTGTGTGGTAGACACCGCTCCATAACTCTGTTATTAGTTTCATGCACAAGAAGCCCTGAGCTTGCCCAAAGTCTGTATCAAATGGGCATTTATCAGGCCGATGTCTTAGTATCATTATTAGTCTGGAAAACACAGTTTGATTTATAATACTACTTTTCCATAATATAGATTGTGCCAACTTTAATAACACATTAAATGATAACCCAATCTTTTTTTTAAAGCAGTCAATCACTATTCTTTTTTTTTTTTGTTTGTTTGTTTGGTTTTTAAAGTAAGACATTTTGAGAAATCAATGACAAAGTAAACATTGGGGTCATATGTCAACAGGTGACATCCAAGACTCATGCCCAGAGGCAGTCACCCATCCCACAACAGCATGTAAATCAGGTGTATTTTCTCTTTTGCTTGTTCAAATTCAAATATGCTGTTGGACGTGTGTGTGTGTGTGTGTGTGTGTGTGTGTGTGTGTGTGTGTGTGTGTGTGTGTGTGTGTGTGTGTGTGTGTGTGAGCGTGTATTTATCACTTTGTGGGGACCAAATGTCCCCATAAGGATAGTAAAACCCGAAATTTTTGACCTTGTGGGGACATTTTGTCGGTCCCCATGAGGAAAACAGCTTATAAATCATACTAAATTATGTTTTTTGAAAATGTAAAAATGCAGAATGTTTTCTGTGAGGGTTAGGTTTAGGGGTAGGGTTAGGTTTAGGGGATAGAATATAAAGTTTGTACAGTATAAAAACCATTATGTCTATGGAAAGTCCCCATAAAACATGGAAACACAACGTGTGTGTGTGTGTGTGTGTGTGTGTGTGTGTGTGTGTGTGTGTGTGTGTGTGTGTGTGTGTGTTCCTGTTGCACCAGCCCCAACGAAGCTTTAGTTGATATTTGCATCACAGCCAAATGACTATTGTGTGACCATTTATTTGAAAGAAAAATATAAATCTTACCAATTACCTACATAACATTTTACCTTAGTATAGTCAAAGACGAACACATCCTATGAGGTAAATATTAGAAAATTAGATGGCTGGTGTTAAATATCTAGTTAAAGTTGCACTTCATAATTATTTGTTTATGTTGTGCTGAACGACATGGCAGTCATTTTGGACTAACAATTTAATACTGACAGCAGTGTGGATGCCACTTTGCGCTAAAGCAAATGTTTTCAGTTACAATGCCATTGTAGAAACGCATTATTCGCCGTCAGCCTTGATTAATTTATTCTGTGCGGTAAAGTGTCCAATAATAGGGGGGTTACTGAGATCAAGTAAGTAGTATTAGGCTGCTTATGTAATATCAACATGTTGGTGAACCCCTAAATGTAGAAAAGTGATATCTGAATGGAGTCTTCTCAGTCTCATGTGAGAGTACATCATTTTCAACATGTTTTTCAAAAGCATTTTAAATTCCTTTTTGTGTAAAACATTTTAAAGAGGAAAAAGTTACTGAGTGCATCTTTAAGGGTCTTTTGTCAGCCTATTTTATTTTCAAATAACATTAGTGAAATTCAGTACCTACTAAAAATACACACTAGTACATACAGTAAACTGAAGGTTTGATAGGAAATGAGGTAAAAAAGTGAAAGGCTTCGGCAAACTTTACCAGTAGTATAGTTACACTGGAATGAAAGCTTATGCTTTTATTTTCTTATTCAAAAACATTTGCATAGGCTGTCTGAGTGCATGGTTCTCTGTGTCTGGCTCATGCTTTTCTGGCTCCCTGTGCACAACCAAACCAACATGCAAAGCGAGCTCCAACAGAACAGAGCACCAACCCCCTGCACAGATAATCAAGGTCATATACTTGTACCACTTGCTCATGGCAGTTTGGCTTTCTTACCACTACACTAACACTACACTGATTGCAAGATGGTATATAATTAAATATTCAAACATAAAATAAATATGGTAGGTTACAGGCGTGTTAAACACCAATTGTTGTCTAAAAAAGGATCTATTAAGTTATAGTCCAGTGGAAAAGTCTTGTGTTTTGTGTGCAAGAGGGACCAGGTTCTAATCCTGATCCTATCTATCTATCTCAGTCAGCTAGTCAGCCAGTCTTCGCGTTACTGTAATAATTTACTGTACTTAAAATAAACTAATATTTAGATTTCTTACAAATGTAATTAGTCTGAAAGAAAAACATAATACTGGTTTACATTCTGCAACATTAGAACCATGGAATGTTGCAAAAAATAACATATAATTGTACAACAAATACAATGTCTGGCACTGTCAAATCAACATTGTGCAGTTGAACATCTACAAATAACTGCGTGAGTGTGTGTTTATGCACAATGCACAGAGATTTGGAAGTATGTGTAGGTGTGTGTATAATATCTGCAAATATTAACCCTATAAAGCTGTACCTATCATATTTCATACACAATTTTCTAAAGCCTCTATCATAAACATGATAATACTTTGTAACAAATAATGTTATCTCTTTAAGAGAGAGATAGAGATCTTGTGACACTCTTTACTCCAGAGAAGTTTCACAGCTGCATTATTTTACTCCAGGTCACATTTGATCTGAACATGAAAAAGCTTTTTTAACAAATTAATTTCGTCAATGTTGAGGATAACCCAAAGGCAAATTGACCAAATGTAATATTAAGATTATTTTTTCACTCTTCAACAGGTCAAAAATGACCCGAACATAAGAGAAGGGTTAATAATCAACAGGGCTTGAGATTAACTTCGGCAGTGGCGGGTAACTCCGTCACCCTTACTAGCCACTTTGGCGGGTGGCCACTGCCGAAGCAAAGTTAATTGTATTAATTTCACATCCAGAGTTTTATAAACAGTAAATATGCTTCTCATATCTGACACGCGCATCTCAGCGGGGAGAATGAGGTTTTCGCGCGAACCGCCGCAGCGCACATCAGTGTGCTCAAGAGAACAAGAGCAGAACGAAACTTGCGTGATTCAGTCAGGCTTCGTTATGGTGGAGAACACACAAATTATGTTTAGGCTCTTTGTTTTTCATAACAAATACTATTTTTTATAGATTTTATAGGAAGTCTATCTGTATTCACCTAACCACAGTAATGTAGAGTCATCCATGGTCTTACCTGTGGCAACGGCTTTATGCCACTGTTAAAAAATGGAAGAACAATTGTAAACTTTCATAAAGGCAAGTTCATTTTAGAATGGTTAAAGGGATTAAAAGGGGTTAAAATCTGGACTCCCATAGACCAATAGACAAATTATTGACGAAGTCTTCCTCCTGTTCTGTCATGTTTGCCTTTAGATATTCTAAGAGATTATTTAAATCATTAGGCTTGACTCCTGCTGAACTAAAATTATACTTGTTCAAATAAAATGTTCAAAACAAATGCATGCAGTCAGTCTCCAGTTAGTTTCATAACTTTTTGCGGGACAGGGGATTTTGGCCAGTGAAAATACTGAGTGGCTATTGACTTTGAAATACCACTAGCCACAGTGGCCAGTTAGCCAAAAAGTTAATGTTACACCCTGATTATCAATAGATCCATTTCTCCTAATAAGCTGCTTTCAACATCCATTTGCTCATAAATCTGAGCGTACATGTGCCTGTGCCTCAGTGTGAATGGGCATTATGTTTCTGGTAGGCTATCAGCCTTATTTTGCAACACGGAAGTAAGAAGTGGGTGCATTTCCGGCAAGTGTAACAAAGTTTTTCATTTTCGGCAGATATCATTAGCTGCAATATAAATAAATGTAAGAATAATAAAACTAGAATTAAGTGGTTTGGGTTTAAAAACGATCACACAACCACAGGATGTACAGAAAGAAACATGCTAATGCAACATCCTTTTATAACGACAGCATTTACAGTAAAAAAGTTATTAGATCATTCAACTGTTGCTGTGCGTTGTATTGAAGAGACGATAATGAAATCTGCTTCTTACTTTACCGAGAGCATGACGACGCAGCATTTTCATGTCTTCATGTAAACCTCCATTCATATGCACTTGCATAACCTCCGATGATGCCTTTATTTATGTATTTCCAAAGGCGATATTTCATAAGCCATGCTAAATGTGAGATCTGTGTGTCTATTTACTACTTTACATTGTATAGAAAGAGAGAAATGCTCTCTTATAAGAAAGGAGAGAGTGTGTTTATAATTTTGCCAAGATGAAACGAGATGCAGTTTTGGTGCAATAAATGTCGAAGCCATAAAAGTGCACGCTGAGTCGAGCTGCCTTTAACAGCAGCTTTCTGCTCTCTTTCTTCCTTTTTCTGTCTTCGTTGTTTAAAGTTTGTTGTAGCCATGACAGACAGAGTTGAGGACTGTCCATTTCGGTGCCTGATCTCTAATTTAGCGATAGTTCCCATGGCCTAGCAGTCGTCTGCCTGTGCAACAGTTTGTGACGAAACGATGACAAAATGCGAAAAACGTTAAAACTATAGATGTTCTGAACCAATGGGTTAAAGAAAATAATAAATCATGATAATAATATGATGACATCTATTGCCAGCCTGCAAAATAAAGCAGCATATTTAAGTGTTTTTGTGTCGCTAAAATAGCTGGATTACTGTATATAAGAGTTCCACATTCAAGGCTGATAATGGCCACGCCCTAGTTACATTAAAAAAAGTGGATATCAACTTGCACTGCCGATATGTTCAATATAGGGCCTGGGAATTTCCAACAGACAACAATGGAAGTGGAAGGCAAAACTAACCACATGTTGCGCTGAGCTTCTGCTTGATTCCCCGAATGACTCCTAATCTGCTGGCTCATTTCAGAGTGATTATTAGTGGACTGAGTTAACGAGGCCCATCAGCATCAGCACAACAGGACAGATGGTCCATAGGAGGACATCTCAATTATAGTATACACAAAGGTATACCCCAGATTACCACAAAATGCATATGATGTAGAACAGGTGTTTGTGCAGTCAAGGGAACGTTCTACCTGATGTGAATGGTATTAAGCTGTGGTCCCACGTTACTTAAGGGAAGAGATGCATCAGCAGTACAGATAAGTTGGTCCTCAACCGCTTTTTCTCACACACAAATTCATATTTCTTGTACATTCAACACCATGACATAAGTGGCACCCACACAATAGAGTGACATATCAGGGGAGACCAGTGAAAGATAAAAAAGCATCTGGAGTCAAACCCATAAGGGCTATAAGACAGTGAGAGTCATTGCATCAGTCTGTTTTGCACCATGGAAACAAGGCCTCTCTAGTTCTAGCTCTAAGAAGCAATGCACATGCACACACAAACAAGAGTGCTCACACAGAACCAGCTCCCCTTTAATGATGCAGTTTTTCATTACTATACTAAATCACTTAACCATATTAAGATTCAACTCTTAAGTACCCAAATTAGATTTCACAAATATGATTATATATCTACTTTTATTTTGATGCTGTTGTTTTGTTTTAGCTGATAAATTACCGTAATGCACTGAATGCAGCTGGGGCTATGTTTTCTCAGGTTTGAAGTTGGCAGAATGTTACAGTTACTTTAGTATATCAGTCAGTCACAAATACAAAAATGGATTGTAGACTGAGCCAATGGGTTCAGTGTCCCTGGGCCTCTCTGGTTAAGGTCACATCGCAGCCAAATGTGACCCAACTCTGATTTTCTGTTCAAATTAGATTTTAATTGTAGCCCATATCAGACACTAGTCTGAACAGCCGATGCTTGAACTGAAATAACTTATTAAAATTGTTATTAGCAGTTTTTATTTTACCAGACTAGGACAATTAAAGGTGCACTCATTAATTTTTTCTTTAAAAATGTTTAATTACTAAAGACATAAATTGTAATTTTGCGATATATGTAAATCATGACCACTCACATTAAAACGAAGACTCCAGTCATATCAGAAACCTTATAAAAGTTGTTTTATTCTACATGGAGAGGGTCCGCACATGGGGGATGCCATGTAAGAATCAAATGACCAGCTGAATACTACTCACTTAATCTCAGTAATCATCCTGTTATTTGACACTTTCACTCAAATCTATGATTAAAGTAATCATGGCTGACTGAATACTACATTTCTACAAAGGCATCTGAAACTGAAACTATTGATTTTAAATGGTGCTGCATCCAAGCTGCTTGGTGTCAGTGCCCCTTTAATTACTATCCAATAAAATATCCTTAAGTGGTGAAAGACCAGATGCATAAAGTAATTTGCAGTTGAATGGTGGAACTGAATTACCATTGAAGCTCAAGAATGTAATATTACGAGCGAGATATTTTAAAGGACAGACGTATATACAGTTCAGAAAGCATTCAGATCTCTTCATTTCCCCCCACATTTTGTTGTTGCAGCCATGCTAAAATGCTTAAATTATTTATTTTTGTTCACATCAAATATGCATTTTCAGCTGTGAGACCTTATATAGATAGGTGTGTGCCTTTCAGAATCATGTCCAATCAATTGAATTTGGCACAGGTGGACTCCAATCAAAGTGTAGAAACATCTCAAAGATGATCCAGAGAAATGAGATGCACCTGAGCTAAATTTCAAGTGGAATAGCAAAGGGTCTGAATACTTATGTCAATGTGATATTTCAGTTTTTTCTTTTTAATACATTTGGGGTATGGAGTGTAGATTCATGTGAAAAATATAATAATCTAAAGCATTTTAGCATAAGGCTGCAACATAACAAAATGTGTAAAACATTAAGGGGTTTTTGAATGCATGTGTGTATATGTGTATATATATATATATATATATATATATATATATATATATATATACACACACACACACTACCGGTCAAAGTTTTGAAACACTTCACTGAAATGTTTCTCATGTTCTTAAAAATCTTTTGATCTGAAGGCGTATGCTTAAATGTTTGAAATTAGTTTTGTAGACAAAACAAATTGTTCCAACATATTAATTTATTTAATTATAAAACAAAAATGTAATATAAAAAAGTTTTTGAAATGGATGATTTGGACCAAATAATAAAGAAAAGCAGCCAATAAGTGCCCAACATAGATGGGAACTTCTTCAATACTGTTTAAAAAGCATCCCAGCATGATACCTCAAAAAGTTGGTTGAGAAAATGTCAAGAGTACATGTCTGCAAATTCTAGGCAAATATTTTGAAGATGCTAAAATATAACACAGTTTTCATTTATTTTGGATTTTGTTTAGTCACAACATAATTCCCATAGTTCCATTTATGTTATTTCATAATTTTGATGACATTACTATTCTAAAATGTAGAGGAAAAAAATATATATATATATATGTGTGTGTGTGTGTGTGTGTGTGTGTGTGTGTGTGTGTGTGTGTGTGTGTGTAAGGTAAGAGTTCTTATCTGTAATTATTTCAGATTTCCATTGACTTGCTTGCATTCACATTTTGATACAGTTTGAGAAATGTGTTTTCTGCACAAGTGACTTGAGCAAAGAACCATGTTGCATAGGATAAATCTACCTCTACATTTTTAAATGGGCATATGTGTAATTCAAACGAACTGCTGAACCCAACTGTTGAAGCCTATAATTTTCTTTTCTTTAACCACCGAATGCATTAACTAGAAGATATGACTTGAAATTAAAGGTTTTAAACCATAACAGGCATATTACGCGGTAAATCAAGCACACAAGTGATACATGTTGAGTTAGATTGATGTAAAAAATCACATTAAATCCAACCAACCTGGCCGTTCACATTGAAGGTTAAAAAAAGAGACATGTATCCAATTTATTTCCACTTATGTTGGCTATGTTTACACTGCAGCTGAATGTGGCCCACATTTTGAGAATTTTTTTTGTTATTGGATGACAGTGCAGCCACAAGCTGTTTGAATCTATCACTTTCAAATCTGATCTGGGCACCTTTAATATGTGGAAATAAATTGGATGCATATCCGATTTCTTCCGATGTACCATCAGTGTAAACAGCCAGGTCAGATGTAATGTTTGTTTGTTTGTTTGTTTGTTTGTTTGTTTGTTTGTTTGTTTGTGTTTTCCATATCAATCAAATTTAGGATTAGCGAAGTTGTCATCATGGCAACGAAGTTGTAAAATTGGATATAACTTTCCACAGAAAAGGTAAGATATTTTATCACACTAAAATCATGAAAAACTGCATATTGTTTATGTCTTGTGGCTGAGTATTTTATGGTTTACGGATTGGCCCCATTCCCTTCCATTGTAAGTACCTCACCGAAACACAGAAGTTGGGTCAAGTCGAAATTCATTGTGGTAATAAATATTATGCCAAAAATGCTGTAGATTGAGATGAACTTGTATTGAAATCACAATATTCCTTTTATAAATCAACAATAAAATAAATGAGAAATGATATCTGGCCCCTCAGGACAAACATTGTAAATTCAACTTTATTTCTTGTATTTGTGAATATCTTAATATCTTACAATTGCAATTACATATTTGCAATCTAATTACACGTTTGTCCCTCCTTTGAGTCTGGCGATAAAAAGCCTTGCGGGACCATAATCTGTGCTTTACATCAACATGAATCACAAGCTAAGCACATTTAAAAACAATCCATTTTGAAACAATACTCTTAATGACTTACGACCAGTCAAACCACTTTGATTTTTTATCTCTGGTCTCTTTTATCACAATATACCGCTGTAGGATGAGTGTTTATTTATTTATTTAGGATAACTTTAATGCTAAAAATTAGTGTGTGTTATTCAAACATTTGAATTTTCGGGCCCACATATATATTTGTATTTTTAACCACATTTTCTTGTTTTTGTTTCACATAAACTTACATAACTGAGGGCTGGTACAGGCATGAGATTGCATCCTGATTTACTTCATTGTACATGGACTCTTTTCAGATGGTGATTCAGAGAGGCGACGTCACAGCGAGTCTTATATTGTCTCATTATTCAACAACAGCGCCTCCCCCTGGACACCAACGATATAACACATGTATCAAATTTCATCCAATCAGATTCATCAAGGAAGCTCCAGTTTTGGCAATGTAGTTAACGCCAATTCCAAGTCCACAAAATATACAGTAGGGTACAACGGGGTAAAAGTCTCCTTTGATTTGATTTTCTCCCAAACTACTTAATAGCATCAAAAACTACACATCACTTTCCCAAACACCTGTTTGTCACTATGCACAACAAAAATGCAATGATCCAGAAGATATTTGCGTGTGGTGTCTAAAGGCTGATTCTGAGGCAATTTAATCTAATTGTTTATATATTATTTTAAATGTTCCAAATATATGTAGCTAATGAGAATCCCTGAAAACATCACATACATTTTCAGACAAAACACTTATTTAAAAATTTCAGTTTAGTTCAAGGTAATTTAACCAAAAGTATTTTAATAGCTGTCCAATAAGTGAAAGGCTAGTATTTGGGCTAAAATGTTTTTGCCCTATAACTATTGCCCAGATATCGACAACATATCACTATAACCTCTGTAGAAGCCTTTTACCCCAAGTGAATTTATTATTTATTTTCACACAAATTAAGTGAGAAATAATAAGAAATAATTTTTTCCATCTTGATACATATTATGACCAGGAAAAAGCTAATTTTCTTTAAGGTGTCCCTTTAGTCACGTTTTACCCTATATATAGGCATATATATTATATAACTTAATAAGATTAAACGGTGCAGATGGGTGTAAAAAAAAATGCATAGGCCTACTGTAGTATTTGTGGTTCTGTAAAAACTTTTAATAGCTAGCAAATGTATAATTATCAGTTCCCGTTGCTTTATTACAATTAACCGGTTTCTAAACACAAAACGAAGATTTCTCGATGCGAGGACCTTTATGTTTTTCAAGGAGACATAAAGGTGGCATTTTCCTATTTGCAAAAATACTCAATCCTCGACAGAGGGCGCCCTTTCTGTTTACAGCATAAAGAACGATCTGTTCATGACACTTGTGTGGATGATGAATTTAAAGACGTTTACATGTCTGGCCTTATGACACATTCTAATTTGATTCAAAGTAAAATATTGACATGGCAGCAGGTGAGTGGATGTAAGCGATATTCAGGTAATTCAAGTAGCACTAGATTGTCAAGGTCTTAACAGTGATGAGTCGAAAGACACCTGAGCTCAAACCGGTTCATCTTGTTTTAGTATGCCTGACATCATCAATGTAGCATCAACCACACTCAGAGCTCTAATGAAAACTGCATATTATTTACTGCATCTGTAAATATTGTTCTAGTGCTGGTGGTAAAGTCACTGCTTGAAAAGATAAACAATTTGGATCCCATGATCAGAGATGAATATTTAAAGCCAAACCGATTTTGTCCAAGAGCAATTACTCTGTGGTCTCAAGTGCTTTTCCTAAATTCTTCCTGACAACCAACAACCTCCCTACCCTGCACCAATTAGACAAATATGACCTCACTGTTCACATAATAGCAGACACAGCTATTAGACCTCCTCCGCATTTCTTAGAAGGAGCAGTTCTCGTGGTCAGTAGCTCTATACCTTGAATAAAGAATTAATTTATTCTATTAGAAGCAGATTTTACAAGCTTCCCATCCAAGTGGTCATTGCCCAACTGTAACCCATTATCTTTGTGCAGCAACATTAACATGGGTTGTGAACAATGTCTGTGTATGTGCATAGCCCACCTCCACTGCAGGTTCCTAATGAGGGAAGAGTTGTTACTCCCTATACTGCCAATTGTTGTTTTTTTTTTTGTTTTTTTTTTAATCCAAGGCAGTATCAGAAATAAGCCAGTGACGAGACCATTCAAGCTTCAAACAATCACATAAAGGCAGCATAAAAGTCATCAATATGACTCCAGTGGTTAAATCTATGTCTTCAAAAGCGATATAATAGGTGTGGGTGAGAAACAGATCAATATTTAAGTCCTTTTTGACTATAAAACTCAAATCACATTCTGAAGGTAAAAGTGGATATTTATGGTAAAAATGGATTGAAATATGTATCTGTTTCGCACACAAAGTGATCACATCGCTTTGAAAGACATATGTTAAACCACTGGAGTCATGTGGATTACTTTTATGCTGCCTTTATGTGATTTTTGGAGCTTGGAAGTTCTAGTCACCATTTATTTGCATTGTTTCAACATACAGAAAATGGATTCCTCCAAAAATCTTCGCTTGAGTTCATAAAAAGAAAGAAAGTCATATGCATCTCGGAAGGCATGATATTGAGTAAATGATGAGAGAATTTCCATTTTTGCGTGAACTATTCCTTTAATATTGTCACGTTCTCACTTTATAGAACTTCAGAAGTGTCATGGGAACATTTTATGAATGGTCATGTTTTTTTAATATATTATTGGTGTGGTTCTACTGTATAATTGAATCTATGCACACATTGTGAAAGTCAGACTTGTGGTCAAAAAGTTGGACCATTCCTCCAAAGAATACAAATAAACTGCACTGCTGTTTTGATAAAAAAACAAAAAGACTAAGATAAAGATAAATATATTTATGAAAGGGGTAATTATACTGTAATAGGGAACAAAATAACAGCATATGACAATTACACCATTTGTATTATTTATTTGTTTTTGTTTTTTGACAGTTTTACAGTTCATTTAGAAGACACTTTTATTCAAAGCAACGTACAAAAGAAGAACATAGTAAGCCAATTTTCATACAAAACTGAACAATATCCAATATCACACTGCCAAGTTCTTAGACTTACTGGAGTAGCTACATTTACGTGCATAACACAAACTCTTTTGGATTTTAAATTTGACCTACACTGTAAAAAGAAATTCTGTTAAATTTACAGTAAAAAAAAATTCATAAACTTGATATTAACCATCTGAAACTGTAAAAATCAGCTTTTTTCTTTATAAAGTATTTGTTAATCACTGTAGTAAATACAGAAGGGCACATGATGACTTGAAGTTCACCAATAGTGACTCTTCCAGGAGCAATGACCAATGAACATGTAGAGACAGTGCTCACTCACACAAACACTAAACACCATCATGTGAAACTTAAATAATGCAGTAAAGTGTACACCCCCGTGTAGGTAACTGGTATTAAAAATAGGATGAAACATAACTATTCACATAAAATGTAATGAAATGTAATGGGTCACGTAGGGAATTCTGGAAATCCCTGATTATGTTTTTTTACTGTAATTTTAACAATAATGTACTGTAAAAAGTACTGTAAAGTACATATAATCTCTTGTTAAACATAATGTAAAATTTTACCATTAATTAAACAGGAAAATCTTATTTTTACATCTAAAATGTTTAATTTTTTTAAGAATGTTATTGTAAAAATGACTTTATTGTCTTTTAATATACATATATAAAAAAAATACTGTATATTTTACAGTTAATATTTGTTAATCAATTAACATTTTATTTCTGTAGCATTTTTACAGTCTTTTACTGTTCAAATTACAGACATTTTTACAGTGTATAAAGAACACTCTCACTTTGTTGTCTTCCATCTGAGCCAGAAATGAACATTTTAAATAACTTCCTCCTTTCAAACCGACAATCTGGAAGCAGGATGGGCAGGGTGTTGCTTGCAGTTGGTCTTTTAACTTTGTCCAAGACCAGTTTTGTGGTATTATTCTAACGTAGATTAATAGTTTTTAAAACGGTAGTTACTGTGAATGGGGAAATCTCATCAGATGTAGAAGTGTCGGTTTGGAAAGAATCATTTGTCTGATAATTTTTCATGTTTAAAATGAAAAACTACTCTGTGGATTTTTGTAAACAAATATCATGAAATGCAATTTATGCATTTATATATGTATTGCCTTATTTATTTATTTGTATAAAAACCTAGCTTGTTTGAGTGTTTGTTTTATTTTATTGTTTTATTCTACACAACCATAAACCATCATTTGAAATAACCAAGTAATAAGTAATAAAGTTTGTGGCTTTATTGGAAACAAGATGCACTAGGTATAGGCCAAAGTGCATATGTTAAAACGTGACAACTTCCAGTTAAGAATGCCATAATTTTTTACTTTGACTCTAACATGTTTTTATGAAGGGGTTTAGATGACACTTAATATATATATATATATATATATATATATATATATATATATATATATATATATATACTATATATCGAGTGTTTGTTTGTTTCATGTTGTAAGAATAATGTGTTTTGTTTTTCAGATAAAGTGCCACTTACTGTAATCCAGCTAATCAATAAAGTCAAGCTAGGCTATAAAAAGTCACACCAACATTCAGTGAGTGAGGCACTTTATGTAAATGCTTCTTACCATTGTTCCTTTCTGTCCTCTGCTGTCAGGGTATCAAGGGCATCTTAACAGAAATCTTATCCATAATTATGTGGAGTTTCCTTGTAAGTGGGGGTGGGTTAACAGCCGTTGGTTCCATTGTTCCTGATAAGAATCATGCAAGAAACTTGAAGTTTCAGTATGGACAAAAGTAGCATATACAGTGGCCCCAAAAACGTATTGCAATATAAAACAAAATATCAAGTGGCATTTATTTATAAATAGATAGCACATGCACACCTTTTTTGAAGGAAGATAAAACATGCACACATTTTAAGCGGCACATTTAACAAACGGTTTGTTAAAAAGTTTTATTGTAAAATAAAAATAATATGTTGACACTTTCAAATACAGTAAAATTCAGGTGGCAACTGTCCCCTGCAGGTTGAGTTATGCACTCTCACACATCTGAGACTTGGAAGCTGCCAAGGTACAGTAAACATACTCAAGGCGTACTATTCGCATGCATAACAGTCAACACTTTGACTTTCCCAACAGTGCATGATAAACAATGGTGCTTCTGCTATCTCTAAATAAACATCCTGTGTTCTCTGTGTGGTCATCCTATAGCATTTTTTATATTCTATATGATCACATTTCTCGATCAGTGCACCACAAGACAATGTAGGACCTTTTTAGAAGACAGAAGAACTTTATTTAAATCCCTTAATATAAGTGATTATAATCCTTTTCTGTCAAAGAAGGATTTTTATCAGTAGAAGTAGTTTGGAGGGAGAGAGAGTGGAACACAAAGGAGAGTGGACATGTTAGGAGGGAGAGAGAGTGGACATGTTAGGAGGGAGAGAGAGTGGACATGTGAGGCAGAATGTTAGGAATTGACAGCCACAGTCACCATTTACTTTTAGTGTATGGAAAAAATATGCAGTGAAAGTGAATGGGGACTGAGGCTGTCCTTAACTCTCCATTGAGTTTATTGAGGTGGTTTCAATTCTGTGAACATTGAATAAGAACATAATGCAAATAACTCTGATAAGGAATAGGATTTTCTTGTGTAATAAAAGTTTATGAAATTTATTACAAATGTAAAGTTTTTGCTATGTTCAGAAGTGCCTTTATTTAGTCACATTAGTGTTTCACAGGTAAGTGGACAAGCATTAATGTGATCATGCGAGACCTTCAGAGCAGTATCGGCCATACTTTTTCAGATTCCTGTGGAATGAGATGCAGAATGACATGAAATTGGAGCACTTGATATTGACTATTGGAAGAGTTTGGATTAGGCAATATTAAATGAACAGATTACTATCAATTTGGCTCACTCTAGGTACTTCGATGCTGTTGTCTGTTTACATCCTGAACAGGCTGATTCTATCTTAAAGAGATAGTTTACCCAAAAATGAAAATGCTGTCATTATTTACTAATACTCATTATTTAAACCCATTTGACTTTCTATCATCCATGGAACAAAAAAAGAGATGTTAGGCAGAATGTTAGCCTCAGTCACCATTCACTTTTATTGTATGAAAAAAATATCCCTTCAAAATGAGTGACTGTGGCTAACATTCTGCCTAAAATCTCCTTTGTGCTCCACAGAAGAAAGTAATTGGGATAACATGATTGTGAGTAAATTATTCTTCAAAAATGAACAATCCCTTTAAAAGATGAATAGCTAAACAGTACTTCATGTCTAGCACATATTCAGAGTAGCAGCATACAGGTCCTTCTCAAAAAATTAGCATATTGTGATAAAGTTCATTATTTTCCATAATGTAATGATAAAAATTAAACTTTCATATATTTTAGATTCATTGCACACCAACTGAAATATTTCAGGTCTTTTATTGTTTTAATAATGATGATTTTGGCATACAGCTCATGAAAACCCAAAATTCCCATCTCAAAAAATTTGCATATTTCATCCGACCAATAAAAGAAGTGTTTTTAATACAAAAAAGTCAACCTTCAAATAATTATGTTCAGTTATGCACTCAATACTTGGTCGGGAATCCTTTTGCAGAAATGACTGCTTCAATGCGGCGTGGCATGGAGGCAATCAGCCTGTGGCACTGCTGAGGTGTTATGGAGGCCCAGGATGCTTCGATAGCAGCCTTAAGCTCATCCAGAGTGTTGGGTCTTGCGTCTCTCAACTTTCTCTTCACAATATCCCACAGATTCTCTATGGGGTTCAGGTCAGGAGAGTTGGCAGGCCAATTGAGCACAGTAATACCATGGTCAGTAAAACATTTACCAGTGGTTTTGGCACTGTGAGCAGGTGCCAGGTCGTGCTGAAAAATGAAATCTTCATCTCCATAAAGCTTTTCAGCAGATGGAAGCATGAAGTGCTCCAAAATCTCCTGATAGCTAGCTGCATTGACCCTGCCCTTGATAAAACACAGTGGACCAACACCAGCAGCTGACATGGCACCCCAGACCATCATTCCTTCTCCCCAGTCTTCCTCCAGACTCTGGCACCTTGATTTCGAATGACATGCAAAATTTGCTTTCATCCGAAAAAGTACTTTGGACCACTGAGCAACAGTCCAGCGCTGCTTCTCTGTAGCCCAGGTCAGGCGCTTCTGCCGCTGTTTCTGGTTCAAAAGTGGCTTGACCTGGGGAATGCGGCACCTGTAGCCCATTTCCTGCACACGCCTGTGCACGGTGGCTCTGGATGTTTCTACTCCAGACTCAGTCCACTGCTTCCGCGAGGTCCCCCAAGGTCTGGAATCGGTCCTTCTCCACAATCTTCCTCAGGGTCCGGTCACCTCTTCTCGTTGTGCAGCATTTTTTGCCACACTTTTTCCTTCCCACAGACTTCCCACTGAGGTGCCTTGATACAGCACTCTGGGAACAGCCTATTTGTTCAGAAATTTCTTTCTGTGTCTTACCCTCTTGCTTGAGGGTGTCAATGATGGCCTTCTGGACAGCAGTCAGGTCGGCAGTCTTACCCATGATTGCGGTTTTGAGTAATGAAACAGGCTGGGAGTTTTTAAAAGCCTCAGGAATCTTTTGCAGGTGTTTAGAGTTAATTAGTTGATTCAGATGATTAGGTTAATAGCTCGTTTAGAGACCCTTTTCATGATATGCTAATTTTTTGAGATAGGAATTTTGGGTTTTCATGAGCTGTATGCCAAAATCATCAGTATTAAAACAATAAAAGACCTGAAATATTTCAGTTGGTGTGCAATGAATCTAAAATATATGAAAGTTTAATTTTTATCATTACATTATGGAAAATAATGAACTTTATCACAATATGCTAATTTTTTGAGAAGGACCTGTATTTGATTTTACATGGGATTTAAAATGAGGTAGTGAGGGATAGAAGTCTCTTAACCTGACAGTGGCTTCAAAATACACCTTTGAGCTATGACTGTGTGTCATTTATGTTGTAGAACAAAATGTGAAAATCTCTTTGAATAATGCTAACCACAGACCTAATTTTACTCTCAAATTATAAACGGCTATTCTAATGCTAATGCAAATTCTCTTCAGGGTTTTTGGATTTCAAACTAAATCTCTATTAAATTGGCAGGATTTTTCTTAAACTCTTTTTCTAACTAAAGGAAATTTTGTAAAATCTTCAACTAAACATAACCTTGACATCTAGTTCTCCCAGATAATCATGGTTTATCACAGCACAAGTAGTGATAAGGCAGATATGACTGCCATATTTGTACTTGAACTATTCTATACGTTAACCCGTATCAGAGAAGCAGTCTTAGGTATTGCCGGTAATCCCATTTTATTGTCATAAAACACCAGAAGTAAACAGATCTGTATATCAATGCTTTATCATTTGCAGTCTCTTCCTTATATCAGTGTTGCCTAAACTTGAGTCATCTATAAAACTAAAGTGATACCTTAGAAGTTTGTAACTGGTAAGAATAACAGATAACAGATATATGTTATCTAATCTAATTTCTAAATATAGAAAATGAGAAAAAATAGGTTCTGTTAAGATAAAAACATAATTATGATTAGCTAACTAAGGAGTCTATATTAATGATAATAATGAACTTAATGTATCATTTGCATTTCATACATGCACTCAAAAAATAACTGAACTTGATTCAATCATTGACAGTGGTTCCATGTGTTTGAAATAAATTTTCTTAATTTAAAATGACCATTTAATCTAAACACAAACACTTTGTGTTGAAAGAATCTAGTTGAATTGGGTAAGTCCAACAAAATTAGATGTGTCAATATAACTCAAATAAATCTCTTTTATTTCTATATGTAATAGGCCTAACTTGCGAAAGTGAATGTTGGCATGCCAAATACATGCTGGTTAGAAGCACTACAGAGAGTGAAATATAGTAACTATGCTATGGTTAGCACAGCATTTGCTCAATGAAGTGAGCAATTAATTTCATGTGAGACATCTACCTGTCCTCATTGTTAGCTCAAGCTGCACTCTTCACCATAATGGTAGATTCTACACTAAAATAAATAAATTAATAAATGACTGTAGTAATAATATATATATATATATATATTATATAACTACCCAGAAATAATTCGATTTATTTAAAGTTGCCAAATATTAAATGACTTCAATTAATGCCAAAGCAGTTTGTACCAAAATATATCGTTTTAACATAAGAGGGTGAGCATGCAATACCAAGAGTGTCAACTTTTGAACTTGTGAAAACTTATTTGCATACTTGTGATTTTGACCATGGCAGTTTCACATGTGAAGCTAAATCACTTATTGTAAATCACATTAGATTAGAATTTCTGCCTTAAATGTTAAATGTAAACTAAGTTTTTGTGAAATTGAAGGAAGTGGCATTCTAGGAAATGACTATAAAAGACAGAACAACAGAGAAAGGCAGAGGATGGACAGAGATAAAGAGAACTGAAAAGTTATACTCTGAATATCCTCTCCTTCATCCCAGCCCTCCGCCTTCCCCCTTCTCTGGCACTCCCTCAAGGCTGTGTTATTGTTTCTGCCTATCAGTGTCATTTCCATAGCAAGTGCTGAAAGAGAGCAGATAAATTGAGTCAGGTGAGAGTGAATACAAGACACAGAGCAGGAGCACACTGCAAGCAAACCACTGCCCACCTGTGCTGTGCTTTTAACAGACTCCTGAAAGGGAGGACATAACATTATCAAGAGGATTGCTGACAGGCTCACAGCTGATGATGCATTTATAGAGATAAAGTGATGAGAAGATACAAGAGGGATTGTTAGAAGAGGGATACACTAAACTAGAGCTCAAGTTATCAAAACAGGTAAGAACATGTGTATTGCTTGTGTAGCACATGTGGCAGCACTTCAGGTAATTGAGCGGCTCAACTGAACTGAAGAAAAACTGGATGGGTTACTGAGCACTCAGGGGGAAATTCCATTAACTGCCTATTGTTAGGGTGATTATAATCTTGCTCAAGAAGATTGGAGTATGATAAGGCTAAATTCCTTTCCTACTATCAATCTCCACTTTCATATTCTTCTTTTGTTTTTTTTGCATTATTGCAAAATTGCATGATTTGCATTATTCATGAATATTTCCACCTACTGAGCAGGGAGGAGAATTTACAGTAAAAAAGGGCTAAAATATCTGTTTCTCACCAACACTTCTCATATCACCACTAATTATATAGATTTAACCACTGGAATCCTATAGATTATTTTTATGCTGCCTTTATGCTTTTTGGAGCTTCATGTTGGTATGTTTGTACCCATTCACTTGCATTGTATGGACCTACAGAGCTGAGATATACTTCTAAAAATCTTCGTTTGTGTTCAGCAGAAGAAAGTCATACACATCTGGGATGTCAATGATGAGAGAATTTCCATTTCCATCAGGAAAACTCAAAAGACTTGAGTGAAATTTAAGATGACATTTATTTGATGAATATAAAACAGAAATTGAATGTCTATCTTTGGCGTAAGCCCCATCTGGTGGTCCGAAGAAGTTGTACTCGGAACCATCATATCCTGCCGGAGATAGGAGGCCCCGTGCAGGACGGGACTCAACTGGTGATGGTGGGGTGGTGGAGGTTGCTGTGTTGGCACACTGAAACAGCAATGTGATATTGTGAGCAGACTTATAAAGCAATGGCTTACATGTGATTGGCTAGGAGTTACCTAGCTAATGGTATGATGATGCACAGCTGCTAGTCTTCCCGCTAGAACTACGCTGCACTTACATTGTTGGGTGACCTATCCCTTTAAGCATTCCAACAATGTTCTCGGAATTCTGATAAGTTAACTAATTGCAGTTTTGTCCTTGGGTTTCAATCCAAAATGTCAGGTCAGGGGAGTAACTTTCAAAACCTACCTTATCCTCCCTAATAGCCGTATTTTCAAACAGAGTGTCCATAGATATGAGAGGGTCATGTGAAAGTTCAGGCACCAGGGCCCACTGCACATGGAGAAGGAGAATTAGGTCAAGAACTTTTTCAACCCTTAGTCCGTTTTGCCTCTGGAATAACAGGCATTCTTAAGTTAATGAATAACAAAGAACTGGTGCACTAATGGTGGTCAAATAGTTATTCGTTGAGGCGTAGATTGAGAGGGCAGATATAGAGAGGACGCTGCTGCAGGTGCTCTCAAGGCCACAGCTCTTAGTCTGGGGGTCTTATACAGTGCTGAGAGACTGGCTGCCTGGACACCGGCCCGTTCTCCGGGAATGCCAAAGCGAGACCAATATAATGGTGAACAAACAGGAGCATTGTGCAGTGCAGGGATGGAGAGAGAATCACACACACACAGGACTGCCCTGCAGGGTTGTGTGAACAGGCCAGCTGCTCCCAACCAAACCCCTGCCTGGACCTGTACAAGCACAAAACCACTTAAAAGAGAGCACAGAGCAAACACAGTCAGACTGGATCAGATGCAGATATTATTTAGCAGAAAATGGGCTCTGAAGTTGCTACTTTGTTGTTTGACATTTTTGAGGTTGACTGATAAAGATTTTTAAATGGCTGATGCTGTTACCGATAATCTACAGATATTTACAATTGAATTATAGCAATTAAATTTTTTTTCCCACAAAACATTTGTACACTATCTATTGACTAAGGTGTTGGTAGATTTTGGAAATTACATAAGGGAGAATTAATGTTTCTGTTACAGTATATTGTCCAAAAATGGCCATATATTTGTCTGGCCAAGCTTTTTGGTCTATCGCAAATGTTACATTTACATTCATGCATTTGGCAGACACTTTAATACAAAGTGACATTCAGTGAATACAAGCTTTACATTTTATCAGTACATGCATTCCCTGGGAATTTAACCCATAAACTTGGTGTTGCTAGCGACATGCTCAACCTGTTGAGCCACAGAAAAAGTAGTTTGTTGTTAAAGTCCTTGTTGATAAAATTCTCCACGTCTTTAAATGCCAGGACCAGTGGAGCGATGACTTTTAGAGAGCCTTAGTGAGGTGAAAGAGTTTGTGAAGGACAGTGGTGCAGAATCAAGGACAACAAAGCAGTCTGTGTCCTACCAACATTGCAAGCATGAGTGTTCCACGTGGTCTTGACCTTTACTGAAACTACTGTATGCTTTAAAGCAAAGTAGCACTGAATGGTCAAAATGTAATCCTACTTGTTACAAAGAATTGTACTGATCTAATTTTACTTTGTCGAATCGTTATGTGGCCCACATGTTGAGTGACTCAAAGTCTGTTAAATCAGTTAAATAGCACATAAAGTCAGACAATGGCATTATGTTGACTTGAAAACCTGTCTTTTTGTTCGGGCTTGTTCTGTGTACTATTCATACAAAATGTGTTCTCAGAGTTGTCAACATACAAATGATCATACATCACCTGGCGGTAAATGTTTACTTCAAATAAAAAGATGTATATTAAACTGTGCTCTAATTGTGTTTTGCCTAAACACTTTCCTAATGAAATCTGGGTAGTTGACAGATTTTAGATTAAACTTACTGTATGTATATTTAAAAAAAATTGATAATATATATTAAAAAACCTTGATGCTTGAAGATCCCTTTTTGGTCCCACTTTATAATAGGAGTCTATAACTTCTATGTACTAACATTAAAATACATACAATACAATTCACTTATTGTGTAACTACATGTTGTTCTGCACAATTCTCACAGGATTCACCTTTGCTGCTACTGAGGTTGAGGTACGGGAAGGTTTAGAGTAAGGGTTGTGTTAGGGTTAGGATTAGGGGTAAGTTTAACAGTGTAACTACAGATGTAATTAAATGCAGGGGCTTTAAGTACAATGCAACAGCACATTTGTACATAAAAAGTACATTGTGTCAAATGCTTTAATACATAGTAGTTAAAGTGGGTCCCACTTTTTTAATGATTTTCATTACTCTCATTTAATGTAAAAAAAAAAACTGCAGTCATAATAATTATAAAATAATTATATATGTATAAATGTACAAAATGTTAAAAAAATTTGGTATCCTGAAACACAACTTAAAAATAATTGTTCATCCAAAAATGAAAATTCTGTCATCATTTATTCATGTCACATATCATTCATGTCATTCCAAATCTGTTCGTCTTTCTTTATTCTGTGAAATACAATATAAGATCATTCAATTATAATTGAATCCAGTCCTGCTGGCTGAACTGACAATGGCAGTAGACAGTGACTCACTTTAAGTCGTTCAAGGACTACTTTTACAACACTTTGGCATGCTTTGTTAAGCGTTAAGCGTAACAAAGCAACCCAAAGTGATGTAATGCTTAACAAAGCACCCCAAAGTGTTGTAAAAGTAGTCCTTGAAGGCATACAATCACTATGTATGATCAACAGACCAGCATTTTATTTCTCTCAAATATATATAAACAGGTAAATAGAGTGTATCATGACCAAACATCATGACGTCGGATCGCATACCTTTTAAGATGCTTTTGTCTTTCTTTTTCTAGTACATTTGATAGAGGAAGTGACTGGGAGGGGCCAAATTCCTGCAAGATGGAGCCAAGTCCTGTTGTGTGGTACACCCATGTTGTCCCACTTGATGCAGACCTGGAAAGGGCAAACTCACATCCCGAATGTTCCATCTGCTTTAACACCTTCGACAATGTCTTCAAAACACCAAAACAGCTGGAATGCACCCACACCTTCTGCCTCGAGTGCCTTTCCCGGATCATGACCACCTCCATGGACCCCCAAAACTCTAAAATATCTTGCCCCTTCTGCCGCCACCCCACAACCATCCCAAAAAAGGGGCCCCCAGCTCTGACCACCAGCCAGGAGGTGCTTTGTCGTCTGCCCGTCCACCAACAGCAGGAAGAACCTGTATGGTTGGATGGGGAGAGGCTGTGCTACCAACGACCAAAAGACATGCCAGGCATGCCAGCCTTCTGTATTTGCATCGACATTGGGGCCAATGCACATGGTGCTGTTTCTTCTACCCAGACTCGACCACGACTTAGGTTGCTTGATCGCCTGATGGACTGGAAACGGTTGACGATCTTCATTGTCCTCATGGTGCTACTCATGGTAATAATTCTGTGGCCCCTGCAGTGCATCGTCACAACTGGCACCATGCGTTGTGCACCGCAGCACCCACAGCCACATTCTACCACAGTAACTTACACGTCAATACCAAAAGTTTAAGATACACACATATGTACTAGAATCCTGCAAATCTGAGACTCAATACATATCCATCATGGACAAAGTGAAATAAAACAGATCTAGTTTGCTGTTGGACTTTCAAAGACAAAAAATAGTGAAGATCTGTGTGTCAGTTTACAGCCATAATGCCTTGTGAAGCTTGTTGGGTGCTAAGGGAGACAAAGGGGTAAAGGATAGCTAACTGCATGGACTTATGACAAAGGACAGAGAAGACTTCTTGTATGTATTCCAAAAATGATTTGTGGAGCATATAAAGATATGATCCAGTGACTCAAATAGCAACTACTAATATGGATTAAAATTCTAGTATCCAACATTTGCAACTTGAAGTAAAGGTGTCATGTACATCGATAAGGAACAAAATAGTCTTTATCCTACAGTACATTTGACTGAGTCATTTTATCATTGCGAAAGTGTCAAAGTCATTAGCTGACTGCACTGATTAAAATACAGCTTTTTACAGGAATGTTCCAGGTAAGTTGAGTTTAATCAACAGCATTTGTGGCATAATGTTGATTACCACAAATAATTATTGCAATGCTCTTTGTAAAAATAAACACACGGTTTCAAAAGTATTGTCACGAGGTGTAAACATTATACATACTAATATGATTTTAGTGTGATAAAATTGCTTACTAACATTATCTTTGCAAAGTTACATCCATTTCCAGGATTACAGGTTATTGGATCTAACTTTAAACAGATGAGGTATATAAGCGATTTTGACACATTCAAATTATGTTAGCATGTGTAAAGTTTACATTTTGTGGCTAGACTTTTGAAATAATGTGTATTTTAGGACTGGCCAAACTCACAGTGCCCTAACCAGATGTGATGCGACGCCGTGACATGCGATTAAGGTATCTTTTCCATGTTAAACAGAGTTTTTTTTCCTAACCAGCCATGATAGTGACATGCGACGAGCAACAGGCATGGACCCTTTTCACATATCCGGCTTGGAGAGCGGAAGTAGATGCATAGCAGTTTAAACTTGAATGGCGGTGAATGGGAGAACACAGCAATTGTAATTTTTACTTACGGTTTGCTCCAACAGCAAAATAATAAAAAAAAATCAACGATTATGCTTTCACAGCTTTGCAAAAGAAGATAAAAATATACAGCACTGTATAACAGCAGAAAGAAGAGAGAACTAGCCCACATTTTCTGTCACTTCCTCAGCAGCTGTTAAAAGTTTCATCATAGCTGTGGTAACACATTTTTTAAAAGCGTAATCCAGTGTAATATAAAACAAGAACAATGTTATACATTTACACTAAATACTTTTTAAATTGGAAATTGAAAAGTTTGCTACATTTACGTTGTTTCTCTCTACTTCCCTGTCATGTGGAGATCGGCGAAATAACAACTGGAGTACCGCATGAACATAAACAAAGGTCACAGACTGAATTTGGACATGTTTTGGATAACTTTGCACTGCGTATGTAGAAAGCATATGCTCATTAGCAGCTTCAGTGAGAAAATTAGTTGCTTTCAATAAACAGACTGTTCATCTGTGATTGCCCTGTTTTCTACTTTTTATTTTCAATTCTCCTCTTTTTAGTGTATGAATATCGCAGTGTTGCAGTATTGCAACTAGTGTAGACAGACAGATTGCTTGTCGCTGGAATCTAATTGCTCACATCTAGGACAAGGTGTAACTGCAATTTTTGCAAGTAAAACAACTGCAGTAAAAACATAATAATCAACATTATGCCACAAATGCTGTCAATTAAGTATAACTTGTATTGAACCTGGACAGTTTCTTTAAAAAAGTTTGCTAGATCCCATTCACCTACATTTGTAAAGGTGATGTATTACATTTTTACAAGTTTATTGACTGAGTAATCCAAAGAAAACAGAACATTTTGTACTTTTTTTATATATTGTACTTAATTGTATGGCATTCAGAATTTTGTATTTTGTTTACAAAAAAAACTATTGCTGTGAAAAGCACAAAGAAGTTGTAAAGTTTAATGTATAATGTCATGGAATTTTGTATTTTTATTGGTGCAATCTCAATAATTCCAGCCGACAAAAACAGGAAAAGCATACAGGTTAATGCTGCCTTAATTTATCACTTCCTGCCCATGGACGGTTAAGAGTACACACCTCAGAATAACTGCCAGAAACCTGAACCCCCACCTCCTACGGCGGTCTTATGAACATACTCACACCCACGTAAACTGATCCACCTAGCCTGAATGGCCACGTCAAATCATTGTTTGAATTATTGGCATCCTACTTCCAGGGTGTTTTATGAGGAAAATACAATTAAAGTTGTTAAAATGTAATCTAAAAAGTTAAATGGTTACATAGGAGGAGGAAATTATATCTTTTCCATATTTGAAGTATGTCTAATGCTTGTTTGCAACAAGGTGAACTGAGTCAAAGACAACGTTAGGTGAAATTTCCCAGTGTATGCTTTATTATTCAACATCTAATCTTTTATCGTCATTAGAGACGTATATCAGCTGTATTTGCCAGGGCAGAAGGCATTTTAGGCTGAACTGGTGCAAGAGGGAACACAGTCTTTACCACACGAAATCAGCACAACACTATTCAGATCAATACTGATCACCACCAGAAAAAACATTTGATTAAAAAAGACCCACTAACATAGTATTCAAGTAAATGTAAAGAGAAGACTTTAAATTGCGATTAAGCAAGCTGATACTGTAGCTTCATAGGCAACATCATTATTATTATTATTAATAATAATAATAGTTAAAGCATTTTAAAATAATATGCAAAATTTAGCTGTGAATATTTCCATCTATGTATTAACAAACAACTGAAATGTACAATTTACACCAGATCAATAATTGAGCAAAAACAAGAAAACAACGGATATATAACGCAAAATACCACATTAATGGCAAACACCAAAGACAAAAAAAAAAGTCAAATATTTCTAAACACAGAACATTCTAACAGCCGTATACAAAACCTATCAGCAGAGATTCAAAATAAATTTCAAGTACTGAACTCTACATATCTCACACTCAAAATATTGACCCCTTACACTTTTTCATAGAGGCAGAGTTAAAAATAAAACTAAATAAAACAGGAAGATCAGACAAAAATCTTCCAAGCATTCAAGGATAATAAACTCACACGATCTGGTACATAAATCACAGATTCAAATTCATTCAGTCTTCACTCAAAGGACAGCACATTCATATGTTCCTTCCACTGTAACAGTACTCTTAGACAGCTTAAAACAGATTTAACATGTATTATTATGTGATTATCATAAGCAGTGATAAAACCTTGCTTTTACACTTCCGAGGTGATCTATCAAAAATTAAAACTTCTCCAAACATCTTGTCCTTCCAACTTAGTAAAACCATCCACGGAAAAACAGACCCAGTCCACCCTCGAACCACATTCCACAACTCTTCTGCTCATGACATCATAAAACCTGTCATGCGAACACTATTGCCACTTTCACAGTCAGATGCTGCGATTAATCAGACACATCATGCCCTGATTTATCTTATCCAACACGCATGTCCAGCTGAACTCATCTACCAGGACCTATGACAACTGGTGACATCACCAGAGATGTTGATGTAAACCAATAATAGCCACATCTGAAATTAATCTTTTAAATTAGTTTTTTTCACCCCCCTACACAAATCTATTCTTTAATCTTGGCCAAGGGCCATCTGGCTTGCCCATATTTAGCTAAAGTCTCAAGCGAAGGCTGTTCACGTCAATGGTTTGGCCGACATCCTGACATACACCCCCTTGCAGAGGTTTAGTAGAAATACCACGTTTTTCATTTACAACCTGCAATTTGATAAATCTATTTATAAATTCTTTATGCAAACATATCCTGTTTATAAGTCTGAAAGGACTGGACAATTTGGAATAACCCAATAAATTCTCCTTTTCAAACATATCTGCATAATAGCTAGATTTCATAATCACATTCACAAATATCACAACAAAAGATAAAACTTTCTAAAAGGAATCCTAGATGCAAATAAAATCAGTATTAACATAAAAAACTAATACACACAAAAACAAATTATCCCAAAACTCTAATACTGAAGGCTTCCCTGATGATTTTAGGAACAAAAAGCCTAAAACGTAGCCTAGTGGGAGGAACCAGACACAGTAGCACTTGATTTCCCTCCACATTTTCATTAGCTTGGAGGTAACACTCAATAAAATAGCATCAAAAGCAGAAGCTTCCACAGACATGATGCACATGCTGCTAATTGGCACATACTGTGTAAATCCTACAACACTGTACCAAATCAGTCCATTTAAAACACCTGCTTACTAGCTATCCAATTCACTGGTCGTACATTGAGCAAACACTCAGAGCAACCATCACTCCAGGTTACTCCAGAGGTGATTCTTGAGGGGCTGGCACAGGTGGTGTAGTTCTGTTCTTCTTACATCACCAAGCCACGAGCATCACTCAACACAGTGCTAATGATTGTTGCTCATGAAATACTAAGAGATCTAGCAAAGGTCTTTGGTTACAGTAGACGACATCCAGTAGACAAAGAAACAGCCGTAGAGCACATGGAAAGAGCATAGCTTCATCCAATTTACGTCACTGAGTGTAAATATTCCTATTTAATATATTTCACACCTATACAAATAAACATGTAGCTTAGTGCAGATTTGAGAATTATTAGACTACAAATGGGGAGAGAAAGCACCAAGTCACATGTCCTCTCTGTGGAACAGTTTGGGCTGCAGATCAGGCACTTGGTGTTGGGAGTGTGAGCTTCTCAGACAGTCAATCAGGCTGAGATGGGAGGCAGGGGAATAAGAGAGTAGCTATTGAGATTTCGGTGGAATCTCCAGCTTGAAGCCGGGCATAGTTGGCTTCAGCGGACAGTAGGCGCTACCAATCCCCTTCAGAGTCACTCCATGGTCAGGTGCTTTGACAAAGCACCTCTGTTAGAACTGCAAATATAAGAACAAGACAATTCAGAATTGATTTGTACTGGAATTACTGCCACTTTGCAAGTGTCCAAATTAGATCCATTAGTTCAAACAGAGTAGTCAACATCTGGTATAACCACATTGGTTGCTATAGTTAAGATGTAGGCTTCAGCTTGATGCCAAGTGTGTTTCTTCTACTAAACCTGAGAGCAGCAAGCTGGTAGTGAAAATGTTGCGCAATGAGAACCGTTCAACCTGATGGTGGTAAAGAGCCTTGTATTATCAATACTTCTTCAAATAAAAAGTATTAATCTGTGGAAGCGACATAGGGGGTTGTGTGTGTGTGTGTGTGTGTGTGTGTGGGGGGGGGGGTGTTATTACTTAAAAAAATGTAAAAAACACGAAGTTGTTATTTAAAACAGCCCATATTTAGATAGTAAACAAGGACAATTGAAAACTTTAAAACCCTGAGTAGTTGTGCAAATTCTTTGAAGTGTGGTGTTGTTTTCGAGGCAAATTTTGACTGACAGAATGTAAGATTATACTTCTACAGCTTTGTATTACTGAAAAGCTGCTTGAGGGATCTGACAAAGACACAACTTCCACCACCCATCTGTTCCTCACTTTCTTTTACTCACTCATTCTGTTTCTACCTCTATCATTTTACAGCCTTGGGGCAGGTGTGTGCATGTAAACATGAGCGCACATTTCCCAAACAAAGCCTTCAACAGTATAAAGATGGAAATGCACTAAAGCACCAATTCAAGTAATATTTAATGTTTCCCAAAGTCGAATTGGGAGGTTGACTAATTGAAAGAACTAGTCCTAGGCTGCGTATTCATTGCAATGGGCATTAAATCTCTTAAACTCTCATCTCCACAATATCAATCACCCGGCAGACTAAGGCAATTCAGCCGTCTACAGCCATGTTCATTATTCATGTCAGGGCATTAACGCCAGCAGCACTTTGAACTCCACATGAAAAGTGCTGCAGACAATATCTCATTCTTCATTTCCGTGATAGTTAAGACTTGAAATGCTTTTGTGGTAATTTGTATTTTTTGGAATGGCAGCAGCAGTGTTGGAAATATACTTTTATATTTATTAAGGGGCAATATTTGTCATCCATTAATGTTAAATACTTCTGTTGACTCAATGAATTGCTATGAGCTATACAATCTAGCAAAACTACAAAGCCCTAGAATACAATATTACAAATTATATCTAATGTTAGATAAAAGACAGAGGAATTCACTTCAGTGCATTTTTGATCCTCAAATTTTATATATCTGAGACATTTTTGTTACTTTCAGTAGCATTTTTGCCCCGAGATCTTGTCAATATCTGACCTTGGGCTGCATCAATGCAGTCACATTGTGGTGTGTTTGTGAGAAGGGCTGAAAAACATACTCCCAGAGTTCCTAAGACAGCAGCCCACATGGCTTATCTCCTGGTGTTACTGCTTGCAGAGCCCTTTGGATTCTTGATGTTTAAATTCTCGTACACACCAGAGTCATCGTTCATTCTGTAGAAGAGTTGAAAAGTGTGTTGAAATCTCTCAAACGCTATAATAAAATAATAAAGAGGAATGACCAGACATACTAGGAAAAAAGAATGTCGCAAAATAGTAAGCTGTGATAAAGTTACAACCACAAATTATGGCTTGAAGGTAAAAAAAAACGTATGCATGAAGCTGCACTATTGGGTTTACTTTTATTTATAACTGAGTGAGTCACAACCGAGTCAGAAACCTTTTGACGGAAAATTATTTACTTTGCAACAAATAAATTCAGAAGTGAGGAAGTGTAGGAGATGCAGTTTACTTGAAGAAACGGAAACAGTTTTCCAGTAACATCAGCATGTGGGTCATATATATATATATATTGAAAGTGTATATGTGGGTTTTGTTTAGCTCAAGTTTCGGGACAAAATTTGTCTCCAGAATTTAACAAAAAGAAATTATACTTTTGAGATATCCAGGGATGTCCCCAACTGAAAAAACTGATTCTTAAATTAGGCAAATATGTATGTGTTTTTATTTTATTATAATTATTATTAGAAATATGCTAAATATTTATTTTAGTTGTAGGGTTAGGGTTTGGATTAAGGTTAAGTCTTGTTTTTTATAATTATCTTTATGTACAGTAAAAACAACAGAACTCATGGAATGTCCTAATTTACACAGTTAGGTAAATGTTTGTGTGCGATTGCGTGATTGTACACATTTTGCTATACATTGAGGGAAAATGTGTCCCCAGAAGTTAGCTAGATCTGAGAACATTTTCCTTTGGGGAAATTTGAGATGTCATAATTTGTAAAAATATCATATAAATTGAATGTGCTATATGTAAGATTGACAACAAGCATTTGAAATGGGTACTGCTGTCCAAATTCTAAATTTGGAGAGTTGTAAGCCCCGCCCCAGACTCGATTCTAATGCGGGTTGCCAGAATTTCGACACACAAATTAGCCAACTCAACATCTGTTTTAAAGGATTTCTGGGCTTTAATCTCTCTCCATCTTCCAAAGGCATCTCCAATATTTATCCTTGTTTTACTACGCCTCTGGTCATGGTGGTTTTTAGATGATGGCGAGGCTTTTTAGGTTGGGTGGAATCTGTTATACTGATCCAGTTTGTTTGCTGGCTACCATGGCTGCAGCATGCAGTGTTGTTTGCCTGCAAACTGGTTCAAATCAGGCAACCCAGCGGTGTCTAAATACTATTGGTGGTGAGTGGGCAGTGTGCAGGACCACACAGGCCAAAACAGAAACAGAAATTCCGGCCCAGAATGGAAACTTCAAAGTAGAATATACATTAGCATTGTTATCGGAGAAGCCAGTAACGGTGTTACAAATTCAGGATACAAAAATGCACAACTAATCAATTACTGTTTCATTAAAACAATGTAATCAGATTCCAGTTACATTTTATTATATAAAATCTGGATATCTAAAAGGATAACATTTTTAAGTTCTAACAAAATACAAAAACTAAAGATCCTTCTGACATAAAATGATGTAGACTGCCGCTTGCTTAAAGGAATAGTTCACCCAAAAATTGTAATTCTCTCATCATTTACTCTCATGCCATCCCAGATGTGAATGACTCTCTTTCTTCTGCAGAACACAAAGGAATATTTTTGGAAGAATATCTCTGCTCTGTAGTTCCATACAATAAAAGTGAATGGGTTCCAACACTTTGAAGCTCGAAAATCATATAAAGGCAGCATAAAATTAATCCATAAGACTCCAGTGATTTAATCAATGTCTTCTGAAGCGATCCAACCAGTTGTGGATGAGGACAGACCAAAATGTAACTACATTTTCAGTATAAAATATTCATTGGCAAGCATGATTATAAGCTTGATTACAGTTCCTAGCTTGATGCATGCACAGAGTGCAAGGAAGTGTAATTGAGCTTGAAATCATGAATGAAAATTTTGGTCTGATCTCACTCAAAATCGATTTTATAGACTACTTTTATGCTGCCTTTATGTGTTTTTTTTAGCTTGCAAGTTTTGGACTGCAAAATTACAAAATCATACACATCTGGAATGGCATGCGGGTGAGTAAATGATGAGAGAATGTTCATTTTTGAGTGAACTGTCCCTTTAAGGATATAAAATAATAGCTACCTCACTTATAACATTATTCAAATATGTTTAGTTTGTGTCCAGTACAGGACTGGGAAGGGGGTGGGGGGGGGGTTTGCTGTCCTTCGCGGAGCCATTTTGTGGTCTGTTCTGCATAACGCGGGGGCTCATTTTTGCTTATCGCGACCCTTCGGCACGTTTCGCGGACGCACCACCGGCCTGCTCGGTTCTCCCGCTGGCCAGTTCACCCATGATCAGCCCCAAAGTGCGTCAGCCCACCGGAAAAATGCCCGATATGCCAGATTGCTAGTCCAGCCCAGGCATAATTAAAAGTCTTAGAGATCATATTGCTGTTTTCTTGACTTTATTCACATACTGTATGTGAACTTGAGGTATTACAAAAGTAATTAAAAGTAATCTGAATACATTACTTTCTTATTGAGATAACTGGATTAGGTTACTGATTAATCAGTATCAGTAGTAACAGATTAAATTTAAAAAGTGATGCTGTACATGATTTAGGAAACGTGTGTATTTGTGTATGTGTTTTTCTGTGTATGTGTTTAACCAGCACTTACACGGATGAAGGCCGAGATGAGCCAATGTTTGGCTTGGTTCTGGCATTTGTCATCTGTGGGTATTTGATATTAGAGTATTCTCTCTCCTTTGTTTTATTCCTCTGAAAAGGTCAAAAACAAGATATATTGTACCAAATTGACACATTTCCTTTGATGAATGAAAGAGATGGATCAAAATAAGCCTTAAAACAAAGCTTTAAACAAAGCCCTTTCATCAGGTAACTTGAATTACGGCTCCCATAAAGCATGTATGTAATGTATACAAGTATGTAAATACCTGCTCCTCTTCCAGTCTCTTCTGAGCAGTGTCGATGTATTGCTGAACAGCCATGTAGATGAACTTGTACTGGGCTTCAGTCTGCACCATACCGGATCGCTGCTGCCGCACTCTCTGAATGGTCTTTGGGATGTCAATGTCGCAATCCAATCCTTCAGAGAGACGGGGAGATAATATGACTACAAATAAATGACACTGGGTCACATTTGATCAGAAAATAGGCAGAAAAATCATAATTAAAATAATAATTTTGCAGAAAGCATTACCTTGTCTGTTTATGATATCGATAAGGATGTCAATCACAATAATTGTGCCTGTTCTTCCAATCCCTGCACTAGGATGACAGTGACAAATGGAAGCTTACATTATGGAGGACACAAAAATGAAATGGTTTCATTTAAAAAAACATGATGAGTTGTGATGCGAGGAATTTGTTGTCACTCTCTCAAGACCGATGTTAATAAATGTTGTCATAAGCAGGCTCTTGTTGAGTTAATGGGATAGTTTACCCAAAAATAAAAATGGGTAGATTTTAGGCAGAATGACAGCCTCGGTCACCATTCACTTTCATTATATGGACAAAAAAAATACTAAAAGGCATGAAAGTGAGTGGTGACTGAGGCTGTCAGTCCTTAACATTCTGCCTAATATCTTCTTTTGTATTCCATGTAAGAAAGAAAGGAAAACAGGTTTGGAATAACATATGGGTGCGCAAATAATGACATAATTTAAATGTTTTATTGAATTTTCCCTTTAAGTGAGGTATGCAGTACCTGCAGTGAACTACTATAGGTCCACTCTCTGGAATGGCACTCTGGGTCCTGTTAACTTGCTCCAAGAAGCTCAGCACCCCTCCAGGTTCATTGGGAACACCATGATCAGGCCAGCTCAGGTACTGATAGTGCCAAATACATCTGGGAGGCTCTCGCTTAAAAAACAAAAAAAAAAAGAAAAAGTTAAATTAAAGCTAAATTTAACAAAAACACATACAAATACAAACAAACAAATATGATTGTTGTTTTGTTCAGAGTTTTCTCTAATTTCTCTACAAGCTGCTACTTTAAAAACAAAAGGTCAAAAGGTTGTGTTTGCTCTCTGGTACTGTCATTTCTCTTGATGCTCTTACCATGTCTAGACATGTGACCTCCAGCTCTCGTCGTATGTAGTCTTGAGCTGTATGTTCCTCAATGTTCTTCACACACACCTTCCCAAACTCCTTAGTGGAGTTTAAGTCCGGCCAGTAACGCACACACTTATTCTGTGGATACATTTATTCAAATGTTTTCAGTTGCATATTTAGTTACATGCTTTTGACACTTAAGATCATTTTAAGTTAGGGATGGATGGATCGATCTTCAAGATACCGATGTATCGAGAGGATCTATCTTCACATGAAAATATTGATCCATGTTTTATTATTAATCCAGAATGTAAATTAACTGTATTTATCACACTTTTTTTTTTTTTTTGTTAAAAGTTGTTTAAAGCTGAAGTATGCCATTTCTGCGACACTAGTGGCACCGAATGGAATTGTAAAAATAAATAATGTTTTCAAAACAGCTTTCCGAATATGCCCTTCTTCTGCCATTGGTCAAATAAAGAGATAGTCTCGCAAACTCGTAGCATTGGTTGAGTAACATTGTTGGGGCGGTTCTAAGCTGGACGCTCTAAACAAACAGAGAACTTTTCATAGTGTCACAGAGACACGGTGTTTACAGTTTTCAACAAAATTAACCTCTGAACGGCATACATATAGATGTCTCTGCATATTATGATGGGATAGAAGAAAGTATTTTAACACTGAAAAAGTGACATACTTCAGTTTAAAAACATGTTCTGTAATTGTAAACAAATGATAAACAAAAACAGAAGTCTGATCATTTGCAGATTAGGCATGATAATTGTTAAAATTATGCTGGTTTTCAAATATGAGGTTAAATGGCTTTAATCCCCACTTTTTATCCTCAGATGTCACTAAAACCTCAAATTTCATAAAGATATTGGTATTGATATCATTGACTTTGACACTACTCGATATAGATAGAAAAAATAAATAAGTGGTATTGCTTGTTTAACATTTTGTAATTCTGAGCTCTGCAGTTACTGAAAATGACAAAGGATATATCTGCACTCTACACCTACACACACATTGTTCCCTCCAGGGCTGGACCTTACCCGTCCTCTCTCCATCTCCTTGGTCGTCATGACAATAACATGAGTGTTTTCCTGGTACACCATTTTCCAGAAGTCTATGACGGTGTTCTGAAGGCAACCCTGAGTGGCGATGAACACTTTACCCTCATCCATATGACGACCCTCTTCATGCACACTCTACATTAAAAAACATCAACAAATCAATATGGAGACTACTCAAGATTATTAAGAACATACAATGCATAGCATTACTGATCACAGTTTCTATAACACATAAGCACTTGGAGTGGTGGTGGTGTAGTGGTCTAAGCACCATAACTGGTAATCTGGTAATCAGAAGGATGCTGGTTCAAGACCCACAGCCACCACCATTGTGTCCTTGAGTAAGGCACTTAACTCCAGGTTGCTCTGGGGGGATTGTCCCTGTAATAAGTGCACTGTAAGCCGCTTTGGATAAAAGCGTCTGCCAAATGCATAAATGTAAATGTAAATGTGAGTGAAGGGTGGGGTGAGGGGGTCTTACTCGGATGTAGTTAGCATTGATATAATCAGAGCCAGGCACGTCAGGATCCGCCTCTCTGATTTGCACTCGAGTGGTGTCAACTGCAACACATAAAATTATGTTCAAAGCAGTATTGAGAGCACTGAAGATTCGCTACTTGCTCTATCCTTCTATTACAAGACTTCAGACAATCAAAAACACAAAACAGATACTCACATGGTAGAATGTTTTTGTATCGGTTCTTATTTTTATTTTCTGGTCTCTGTCCCTCTTTCCTGGGATAAAGGAGTTTACATTCTTGCTGCTGTAAAACCTAGAGAACAACAGGGGACAATCAGAATCATAATGAGCTTCATTGCCAAGTATACTTATACGCAAGGATTTTGTTTTTGTGATAGAAGCTGCCAGTGCAAAGAGAATACAACAATGAGACACAGATAATACAATTAAATATAATAAATAAAATATTTAGAGAAATACACAATAGGACTGTATAATGTACAAATATGCAAGGGAATGTAATGTTCCGAAGAGGTATGATATGTTGAATAAATATAAATGTGAATGCATGTTATGCATTTTACTCTTCAAGAGACCAATATTTAGCTAATTAAATATTTTAAATTAGAACATTAATAGAAAAATCTATATTCGTAATTTTCACAACTTTTCAGGCCTGGAAAACACCACATTTCAAATTCCCAGATACTTCCAGTTTTGTCATTTCTGTGGGATACCTGCAGTTGGGAAAATGGTTGTGCCATGAATGTCTGAGAAGTAATCATTACAACTCTGCTGTGTAATGAGATGTTATGTCAGCACCCCCTGCAGGAGTATCTTATTTATTTGAGCAGTTACGTCCTAACAGGAAGTGCAGTACAAGAGGTCAGCAAGCAGTGTCTTTTTTTTATAAACAATTCTCATATCAAATAATGAGTCCTCAGAGGTTTAATGAGTGTATTACAGTGGAAAGAACATTATCTATTCTTTTGCCAAACTAAATCTAGACTGAATCACCACATCCCATTATCATTGCATGAGTAAACAAATGAATATGAACTGAAATACCTCAAATTCTTCCCAGAAGCCTTGCTTGGGTTTCTCTGAGTTGTCAGCCACTTTATTTAATTCTCGCACCCTGTTTTCAATGTTTGCTGCATTTATCCTTGTGGCATTGAACGGCTTTAATGTTTGAATAAAGAAAGACATCCGAAAACATCAAGAAAATAAAGAGAGGGTTTTTAAATGCATTTCACAGATCAAAGAGACTCAAATAATACAACAAACAAACAGTAAACTCATCAAACTGGAAAAAACATTGATGTAAATCATTTGGACATGAATTATTGATAATATACCAGTATTAACCTCCTATCTACAATATGTCTATACACAGATATCTAGAAAACTTGATTCTAATTGGTCAATTTCAGCATTCTGCAGTCAAATATTTTTATATCATGACCAGTAAACTGTATAATTGACCGTTGTCCCTGGCCACCGATTTCCTAAATGACTGTGCTAATTTGTCTCTCATATCAAATAAACTGATACTAGACCCCTAATCAACCAGCTGGGGTTTATTTTGCACATCATTCCTTACCTGTTTAAGGTGCACAACAATTCCACTCTTCTCCACCATTGGGTTCTTCTTATAGTGCTCCACTAAATCTGCTAAAGTGTCAAACCTCTCTCCTCCTCCTACATCATATTTCCCATCCTGGTAAAAAGAGATAAGATATTCAAAAGCTTGATCTTTACTTCCTGAGGAAATGGTGAGGTTTTGTTAAAATGTTTACCTGATAACGTATCATGACATGGGTGACTTTAGTCTTGCGGTCCACATTTTCATGCTTTTCCTCATAAGTGAGGACAGAAAGCACAAAGTCTCCTGGTTTACTTTGGCTCTCTCTCACCAGGAAGCTGCCGGACTTGCCCTTCTCCGTAAGGAGCTTTTCAGCATCTCTACCCGAGAGATGCCCATGATACCACCTGAGAATGGGTAAAAAAAAACACCATTAGTTACAGAAATAAACACAGTATGTCTTCTAAAATTCCATCCATCCATCCATCCATCCATCTTCAACCGCTTATCCGAAGTCGGGTCGGTTTAATTCTAAAATTATTTTGGTTAATTCTGTATTTTTTAAAAATTGTCTGCATTTTCATTTTTTTAAATATCCTACTCAAAATAAGAAATCTACCAGTCAAATGTACGGACACAACTACTCATTCTTCATTATTACTACTATCCACATTAGAATAATAGTGAAGTCATCAAAACTATGAAATAACCCAAATGGAAATGCTTTTTGAACAATATTGGAGTTCCCATGTATGCTGAACACTTGCCAGCTTTTCCTTCTCTCTTCTTCACTATTAAAACTTTAGCTCTGTAAATACATTCATGAATAGGCACAATTTGTATGTCTAGCATTTACTGTTAGCATAAGCCTTTATATCAAATCTATTTTCATAAACATAGAAACATATTATAAAAAAACTAAATCAATTTCAAACAAATTCAGTCAAGTGTGTCTAAACCTTGCAACTGTGTCTTTACTTGACTGGTAATGTTTAGTCATTTAAAACTTTCACTATAGAAACTATACATTTGCGGTTGGAAAATGAGCAGGGATGTTTGTGGAGATCTTGCAGATATACAGAGCTGATGTGATATGAGGATATGTGTAGGAGGTGCTCTCTCGTGAGCCATCTGTTTTCACATAAATGAAAAAGCCACAAAAACCAAGCACTTATAATCTTTGAACGTAAAATTGATGCTTATCACCTGCAATGTTTTACGTATATTTATATACATATAAATATTTTTGCTTGACTTCATTACTTAGAGGATGTTTCACCTTATAGGAAGCGCTAAATACCAAATCCAAACATATTTAGGTGAAGGAAGTTACAAAGTAAACTAGAGATTCTAAATTGACACTGGCCCTCAAACATATAAACATCAAACATAAACTCTAAGAAGGACCTGTTCCACACTGGTGCAACAAACCAAAGCTTCTGACATGCAATCAGTCTAATACCCTTTATTTCCAAATATTAACCCTCTCCTGGGTCCATACAAATGTCACTGCCAAGCTTAAAGTGCTTTGGGTAGATTTGGAGCTGACTTACCTCTCTGATGTGGGATCTTTGCAGTTTAAGGGGTATTTGAGCTCGATGACATCTCCGTTCCGCTCCCGCAGGAGGTCGTGCTGCTCGGTGTAGTACTGCACCAGTTCAGTCAGTGTGGCGAACTTCTCCCCTCCGTACAGGTCATAATAGTCCCCTGAGTTTTGGATTTTTATGTGGGTGACCTCATCGTTCCTCCTGTCCAGAACAAACAGTTGGGACACAACAGGGGTTGGGGGGAGGGTGGGGGGGATGAGGAACAACAGACGAGAGAGGAAAGAGGACAAAGATGGAACAGACAGATAACAGTTATGAGAATTGAATAAAAACTAACCTTTTAAATATTTGTAGTGGTGATTTAAAATATTCTGTAATCAGTGATGTTTCTATTTAAAGGTGAAGTATGTCATTTTACAATGTTATAATACTTTCTCCTTCCCCATCTTAATCTCCAAAGACACGCGCATGACTGCTGTGTGCATTTCCCATTCCATTTTTTGATTTGTAACTAGTAGAACCTAATAAACATGCAAAAAAAATAAAATAATTCTGTGCAAATATCCATCCATCCATCCATCCATCCATCCATCTTCAACCGCTTATCCGAAGTCGGGTCGCGGGGGCAGCTGCTCCAGCAGGGGGCCCCAAACTTCCTTATCCCGAGCCACATTAACCAGCTCTGACTGGGCGACCCCGAGGCGTTCCCAGGCCAGTGTGGAGATGTAATCTCTCCACCAATCCTGGGTCTTCCCCGAGGCCTCCTCCCAGCTGGACGTGCCTGAAACACCTCCCTAGGGAGGCTGGCCAGGGGCATCCTTACCAGATGCCCAAACCACCTCAACTGACTCCTTTCAACGCAAAGGAGCAGCGGCTCTACTCCAAGCTCCTCACGGATGACTGAGCTCCTCACCCTATCTCTAAGGGAGAAGCCCGCCACCCTTCTGAGGAAGCCCATTTCGGCCGCTTGTACTCGCGACCTAGTTCTTTTGGTCATGACCCAACCTTCATGACCATAGGTGAGGGTAGGAACAAAAATTGACCGGTAGATCGAGAGCTTTGCCTTTCGGCTCAGCTCTCTTTTCGTGACAACGGTGCGATAGAGCGAGTGCAATACCGCCCCTGCTGCCCCGACTCTCCGGCCAACCTCCCGCTCCACTGTGCAAATAGTTTTCCTAAAAATGAATAGTAACATATTTGGACAGCGAGACTAAGTTGTGAAATTCTAAATAATAACAAGTAATAGAAAGTTTTGTATTATGTTTCCAGGAGTGTTGGTTATTCATGTTTTTTAGACATTACAGAAAATACAGAATTACATCAGATATTAGCATAAATGTATTTCTTATTCAAAGTAATGGCCAGCATCATCCAATCATTAACAACCATGTTAAAATAAAAGTATACATTACAATTCTGAATCTATGTACCGATTAACATGTCTGCCAAACATGTTGAGTGTTCGAAAAATCATCTGCAGCCTGAAACTGAACTTTTGATCAGATTTTAGGTGTGAATGCACTTAGCTGCATAGGAAAGCTATAGGATGCTCCCTTGCTCCTTATTTTGTGAATGACTTAACCTTCAGTGTGCTGTCTGTCTGCACTGTTCTCAGAACAGTTTGAAATGCACCTTAATCCTAACTCTGAATACAGCCTCTGAAAGCACCATTTTCCAGGTTTGGATGCATCTATTGATTCTCAATCAGTGATAACACACAGTGAATATAGGATATTTGAAGAAACATTTGCCTATTGCCCATGAACGTGGTAATTGTGTTTAACAGCGTGCCATTTCGCAATAAATGTATGACATTTTTAAAATGGAATATCGGATGAATCTAGAGACTCAAACAGGTTTCAATGAGGTTTCTTACAGATGTAGTTTTGTTGCCATTTCTCTTAAAGACAAACTCCGCTGAGATTGGCATCATGTTGTTATGTCACATGACTCGAAATTGCGTTGGATGTTTAATCATTTAATATCAGCCTAGTTTCTCCTGAGCTGAGATCAGTTAGTTTAAATTAAATACAATTATGGATAGCCTAATTTAGCACGTAATGTCCACACATGTGTACGCGGGGTCTCAGGAGGTTAATATGCTGAGACAGCTATAAGTAAGCCATTTGTTTATTGATTTCCACCCAATCTGTACTGTAGCACTATCAAAACGTTGCTATGTTCCTTTGAATATCCGGACCAAGCTGACCAATGGCAGTCGAGGGGGGAAGTGCTTGAGAAACATGTTTGAAAACATTATACATTTTTTTTGCAATTATGTTTGGTGTCATAATATAATATAAAAACAACAATGTTGTTGACCAAGGTTGTAAGGTTTACCAAGATTAAATTTGACCAAAAAAGAAAAAAAAAAGAAAAGACATATTGAAAGTATTTGGATTTAAAATATTTAAAATATTATTTTTCCATGTCATTCTACCCTTGTGCAATATTTTATACTGTATGTTTTAAAACCTTTAAGTAAATAATGTATCCATTTATTTTATAGATTTTTATATATCTATTTATTTGATTATTTGATTTCAAGTTTATATGATTAAATGTCTTATTAAGATAAACACACACACACTGTACATCTAAGTATGACAATTAATTGTCAGAATTTTAAGCCCAAAGGTCATAGGTCATTAATTAAAAAAAAAAATGAAGAATTTATATTTCAATTCATATCTGTTCACAGAAAAACACAAAGACACTGACAGGAACTTTAAAAAAAAATAAAAGCAGAATAAAACAAAATTTTAAGGTATTATTATCTTCTTAGGCAAACAAATGGTCTTAGAGATTTAGTGCAAGGGTCACAGCAGTTCAGAGTGGTTTAAAACAGCCAATTGCATAAACAGAAAATATACCCAAAGGAAAATTACTGTCAGTAGATTTCAGGTCTGTTCTCTGCGAAACTGTCAAAAACGGCTCTGCACCTTTAAATGCCAGCATATGGAAAAAGTAGAAAGGAACACCTGCATAGATATCATCAGCTGAGCTCAGGCACAAAACCACAACTCATTGCTTCATGAGCCGATCATCTCTACTGGTACAACAATTCAGCTAGAATACACACTCATATACTAAAACAACTACACAAAGAATTAAAAACAAAACAAACCGAACAGCAACCTTGCTAATAAGTGACCTCGATTCCTCTCCCACCTCCATTTCTCTGGCTTTCTCTATGCATCCATGGCTTCATCCATCACTGGGTTGGCTCATGAAATTGCACTTTCCTCTGTGTAATTGCATTATGGAGGTAACAGAGGAGCACAGCCTCATGTTCTCAGCAGTAAGGACAAATGACTGCTGCAGATGAGCGGGTCCCGGGGCTGTGGGTCTGTATGGGCCTCTAATGCAATCACACAACACACAACCTTCAAACACACGTATGTTTACATAGCTATCAAAACTGGGACATTCGTTTCATAGACTTCTTGTTTTAATGAAAAGAAAACTGTATACATTTTTAAATTCATTTATTAATTGTTTTTCCAACTGAGAATGTTCCAGAATGTCACATTTTAACATTTAACATTTTAAGCTTTTGGGAACAAATTTGTGCCCAAACTATAGCCAAGTGTACATGCACGCGCAAGCACGCACACACACACACACACACACACGTGGGTGCGGCTATCCTTATGAGGTTAATGAGTTGTATACTACACAAATGATAGATTCTATCCCCTAAATCTAACACTCACAAAAATATGAATTATGGGGAGACTAGAAATGTCCTCATAAACCACATTTCTAGCATAATATCCTTGTAATTACCAGTTTGTAACCTAAAAAAATGTCCCCATAAACTAAACTATTTGTTTTTAAGGTTATGCTCTATAAAGTTTTAAATAAAGAAAACATATATCCCTTACCTTAAATGTAATACTAAACCCAACAGATAGTATCATGAAAAGCGTATGCGAGAAGAAAAACAGATGAGGTTTTGAAGAGTAATGCCCAATCGAGTTCTCCATCAACAAAACTGACCTCCCTAACCTAAACCTTAAACCTAAACCTAACCAATAGTACCATGAAAAAGTTAATTTTCAAATCAAGTTAAATTTCTCTCATCATTTATTCACCCTCATGCCATACCAGATGTGTATGACTTTCTTTCTTCTGCTGAACAAAAACAAAGATTTTTAGAAGATTTTTTCTGCTCTGTAGGTCCATACAATGCAAGTGAATGGGTGCCAATAATTTGAAGCTCCAAAAATCACATAGGTCAGCATAAAAGTAATCCATACGACGCCAGTGGTTACCAAAAAACAAAAGAAGAATGTGAGAGTGGAGATTGAAAGCAAAAAGTACTTAAATTTTTACCTGACACAAACCCACACCTACTATATCGCTTCTGAAGACATGGATTAAAACACTGAAGTCTTATGGATTACTATAAGATGCCTTTGTGTCCTTTACAAGCTTCAACATTTTGGTACCCATTCATTTGTATTGTGAAGACCTACAGATCTAAATGATTCTTTTAAGAATCTTTGCTTGTGTTCAGCTTAAGAAAGAAAGTGATACACATCTGGGATGGCATGAGGGTGAGTAAATGATGAGACATTTAAGATTTTTGAGTGAACTATCTATTAAAACCAGAACCTAACCGATCAGGTCATAGAAGCAAATGTGAGATGAAAAACGCAATTGCTAAAGCAACCAGTGTGAAAAGTATGTGTTTAATAACTGATAATCTGCAGTTTTACTCCTAATTTGTGTGAAAGGGAATCAAAGTGTTTAACCCCCTTTAGTGTTCATTTTAACAGAAAACTGCAGTGATACTTACAACAAACCAAAATCATTTAGCAAATAACATAGGGATAGTAACAATATTCTATGAAACCAGGTTGTCTATTTCTACTGCTGTTATACAGAGCTAACCCTACCCCTATCCCTGAACCTAACATCACAGATCCGTTTTGGCAATTTTAGATGAATTAAATAATGATTTATTATGTTTATTAAGCCGTTTTTCTCGTGGGGACCATTGGCTTACATTTGGTCCCCACAACATAGGCGAAACCTGACCCAACCACACAAATACCCATCTCATCCACATACTCCCAGTTTGAAATCTGAAACATCTCTAACTCATTTACCTTTTGAGCTTGATAAATATCAAATATGCAAAAGAGACAAAACAATGAACCATTATTTGGTATTGCATGAAAACAGGTGCACGGATCATAAATGATTAAATGTAGCTGCCATTGTCCTACTCTTCTGGTATGTCGAGTCATTTATCTTACAACAAAGTGATAGCACCCAATCAAATTCCCTCCACCAAAATGTTCATGTAAATGTTCTGAATTTGCAAATATGACCTAATCATTTGCACTGAGCTTTAATGTGTTTAGAGTCAGATGTTGACTGAGCTCTGAATACAGTATCCTGATTCAAGGACGCCTGCTGACTAATTTTACATTGAAGCATGACTTCATTGATTTTCTGGCTAAAGCCAGCCTTGACAGAAACCAAGATAGAGAGAAACACAATGCTGCTATTGAGCCTCTATGCAGCATGTTGACGGTTAAAAGGTGCAGTCTGCAACAGTAAGCTTACTGTCGCTAGAGAAAAACATGCTTAGGAATAAAGAGCATTGATGTTTCTATGGTGATTCTCACATTTTAAACGGAAAGGCTTTGTTAGGGAAACTCAAAGGCTGAATACAGCTGTGGCAGTGGTGCCAGTTTAGCTTGAGCCTGACTGCATTTCTGTCCTTAAAACCAACAAGTGCCACGTAAACATAAATAATCTAGGACAGTGGCTTTCAACTGGGGAGTTGCAGGTCTGATTTGATAAGGCAGAAGACTGCAGGGAAAAAACAAAGCTAAACGCAAATAATAAAATGCAACTAGCCATATAACCGTGCATAGTTAGACTAGCGAAAAATAAATAGGCTTATCAACTCATAAAATGGAGGAGAAAACGCTTCCCATATCTTTTGTTGTTGACGTCTGCCAAACGGTATTTAATACAGTATAGAAGCAAGTCAAACTGGGCAGATGCAAACATGTAAAAGTTGCATTACATCCCCTAATCCTCGGAACCAAAACTACAAAAGCTGAACAAAGAAAATTAATATATGACGAACAAACATGGTTTGTTTTAAACACAATGCGTTTTGTGCAATTAAATATTGGCTGTTGAGAGCATGAAAACATTGAAATTCAAGAGACATTTAGAAAACAAAATCAATTTTCCTATTAAGACTAGGTCAAGTTAACAATTTATCATTTTATTGGGCTTATTCGGTTTCTGGTAATATAAATACATTAATATTTTAAGGACATTTTTGTTTACCTTTGTGTACTTTTGGTACTTTATGTTGCCAATTGATGCCCAATGTAAAATCTAGATCCTGAAGCAAAACCAGTTGAGAACCAATGATCTGGAAGGGTCATATCTCATTATCCATGATCTAATTGAGTCGAACAGTTCTGTTTAGTCCAGTTTAGAACAATGCAACTCATTAGACATGTCATCATTATGTTTAGGCTATAAATCTGCCAGTCGTTGGGGAAAATCTATAAATAGACAGATGGCTGTGGAAATATTTTCTAATATTTACCCAGGTTACATAATACAATGCTGGAAAAATCTATACAACACAGGGTTAACATTCACTACATTTTTATCAGAAATGTTTTTACTATTCAAGTGTCTTTTACTGTTCTTTATTAAGTGGATATTCCAAATAAAAAAAAAAAAAAAAAAAAATGACATGAGATAAACTGCATGTTAAAAATATTATTCACAACAAGTAAAAAGGCAGTAAATAGTACCAAGTAAATTATACCAAATTGGTTTCAAATAATAGCAGAAGTTAAAGAAATGTAAAGGTTTATAAACAGTACCTACCCCCTCCTTAATAAACAAGTTTCTGAGAGTAAATGGTGGAAATTGATAGTTTTTACTTGTGAATCAATAATAAATTTTTTTTACACTTTACATTCTCTTAATACTTTTTAGTAGGTCTGGATTGATCATTACCGAGGTAAAACCCATAGTGAAAGTTTAACCCAAAGTAATGTGTCCAACTATGCTCAGAGAATCTGAAAACAGGTTCAGAAGGTCATTTCCTGTGGCCTGCTCCATAACAGGCAGACAGGAAACATCTCCCAACACATTTCACCTGGCCCTGACATGTCATATGTTATACACTGCAGCTCCATGAGCCATTCCTCTGACTAGCCTCACAGCATTATATCTGCATCTTAATGGTTAACAATAGAGCAGACGCTGAGCAATAGACTCCACCCAGGAAAATGGTGAGAGAGAGATAATGTGAAACAGAGGCATTGAGGAAAATAACATATTATGATGGAGTCTCTGGGTGTCCATTTGGCCAGATGACTTCTCCCTTTATCTAATAATGCATTAGTAAGGGGAGACTTTTCCTCATAACTTTGTCATTACCGTCTCATCTGCCTACATTAGGCCTGAGAGGTAGTTTGGCAATTTTCCTGTTAGCAGATGCTTCTAGATCTCTTGAAGTGATGCAGTTGGTCAGTTTTATGTTTCTTTATATGGTTGATTCTTCAAATAGGGGAACTTTTCTGCCCTCTACGTTGATTTTAAAGACAAAAAAAAATGGCTTTTTTTTTGTTTTTTGTTTTTTTTTTGTAAAGTTTAAATTTAGCTACATTTCATTTTAATTTTTTTTTTTTATATTTATTATCTATGTAATAAATATAAAGAAATAAAAATAAAGATATAAAAAGAAAACATATTTTCAATTAATTTAGCATTTATGTGCACTATTTGTCATTATTATAATTCTAATGATTTGATTATGAAGATGCAAGCACATACAGTATGTACCAGGGCAGCAAAGTCACAGTTTGAAGATCAGAAATATCATTCATTTAAAGAGCATCTGAGAGTAGATTTATTAGGAGTCATTCCCAAAACCACATTTAAATTCAGAAACAATCAATTTATTTTTATGAGTTCAAAGTTAATTGCTAGATTGTATTATTACTAGTACAAATCCAAGTCTTATTCAAATTTTTTTCTACAAAAACAGAAATATTTAATTAATAGCCATCACACATAATTGATTTTCGAACAGGTTTCCTGGACACTACCCCCTCTGCCATTGGTCAGACCAAACAGATTGTCCAAGTCCAAACTCACAATTGGCCAAGCCAATAATGCTATGTTCTGAAGGCACTTCAGAGCCACAGTGTTCACACCTTTCTGGGAAATCAACCTACAAATGGCTCACTTCTGCATTAATCAGGAATGAGATAAAGTAACTCTCTCTCTTTCCTAGCGTTTGTCTACTAGACTTGACATAACATGACTTGACCAAAACAACATTAACAATACTTGACAAGAGACAATGGTGAACACGAGGGCTTTCACAGACATTGGGTAAAATAATAACAAGAAAACCAATAAACAGACAGAACCATAAACAAGATAACAAGACTAATAACCTATAAACCAATGACAAACTAGAGCTGATAAGACAATAAACCAGTGAAAACAAGACATATGAACATGGAGGGAAATATGAAATCACATGACAAGGGAACCACATGACATGAAACAGGAACTAGAATTTCAAAATAAAAAGACATGAAAACAAAACACATCTAGACATGACAGCCTGCATGTGGTTTAAGCTTTCATTTGCTCAATACAATGTGATAGAATTTCAGCCAATCAGATATGAGGGGGTATATTTTCATTGGATGGCTAGATTAACAATTATACTGCTAATTAAAACAGGAGGAAGAGAAGAGTGGGATAATTTAATTTAATTTAATTTAATTAATTTAATTTAATTTAATTTAATTTAATTAATTTAATTTTAATTAATTTAATTTGACCAATTGTCACACATTATACATACATTTCTGCATATACATGGTGAAATTATTTATTTTTCACATATCCCAGCTAAGCTGGGGTCAGAGTGCAGGGTCAGCCATGATACGGCGCCCCTGGAGCAGATAGGTTCAAGGGCCTTGCTCAAGGGCCCAACAGTGGTGTCTTGGTGGTGTTGGGGCTTGAACCCACAACCTTCTGATCAGTAACCCAGAGCCTTAACCGCTGAGCCACCACTGCCCTGGATAGTTACATAAGTAGCTTTTTTTTTTCTTTCTCAAGCGTGAAACACTTTAAGACGAATGTAATAGAGTAGTTTTGGAGGAACTTCATTTGACTTCTATCTACCTCACAGGATAATCGGAGACAGCAGTTTATTAAAATAAATGTGACCAGATTATAGTCTGCCATGGATCAGCAACCACTGAACCTTCATTTTCTTTTTGTTATCATTACATGGTTTACAACAGCAGAACAAAAGCTGTTAAGACGTCCGCGCCAAATTCTGAAAGGGCTTATATCTCCAAGTAGCTTTGGTGCATTAGCTCAAAAATCATACTTAAGTCCAAAAAAGAGAGGAATCTCACACACAATGTGTAGAAAAAGTCTTACAAAAAAATGTTTGTTTACTGAGGGGCCAATTCGATTTACATCGTCATCAGTGTCCCATTAACAACAGCACACCTGATTCTATTTATATATCTTATGCCATTACCTGAACTTTGGATTTATGATAGACCTCACCGAATTTACCGGCCGGTTGAACTGCGATGCACCTCACTGATCTCTGCCTGCATTACCTCGGTCTAATGATGGACTACACTCTTGAAATGGAACACATAGACTATTAATTAATTTCCAACAAACACTTCATCAGCCAACTCACAAGGACAATTGCATCTATGTGAATTTCTGCAGTTAATCCAGGATGGACTTCAAATACATTAGTCATTAATCTTACAGTTCTTACAAAATCTTTGTTTTAACACTGACCCTTAACACTTACTTTGTTTAATCATTTTAAACCACAACTTGCACCATTCAAGTAATATTGTCATTGTATTCATGATGTTATCCAGAGGGGAACTGGCCCCCACAGTGAGTCTGGTTTCTCCCAAGGTTATTTTTCTCCATTAACCAACATCTTATGGAGTTTTGTGTTCCTTGCCACAGTAGCATTTGGCTTGCTCACTGGGGTTAAAAATACAATTATTTAATGACTTATTTTTGAACAATTCACAATCATATTTTATCAAACTACACAATGATGACTCACAGACATTTTATATATTACAGATTGTATATATTATTATAGTTTCATTTTCTGTTAATGCATAATTTTCTGTAAAGCTGCTTTGAAAACATACAGTAGTTGTTGTGAAAGGCACTATACAAATAAAAATTACTTGACTGAATAGAGGGAGTATTTACCTTATTTCTTCTAATAGAATAGACTTAAGTATATACAGTGTTGGGTAACAGTGTTGGGGGTAATGCAATAAAAGTATCATGTTATGTAATCAGAATACTTTTTTCGAGTAACTAGTAACGCAATATTTTTATTTTAGACCATAATTTGAGTTAATTTTTAAATAAAGTAACATGTTGCTTTTGGTTACCTCTACTGTCCATGTATTGCGAAAAATTAGGAGTAAAAGTGTGCAAACTTTGGGGTGGAGACAAAGTGCATGATTGGCATTGTATTTCTATAGCATGTGAGGCCAGAGACTTTTTAGCAGAAAGAGATGCTATAGAGTCCATTCTATCTAAATTAATGGAAGAGATTGGAACACACAACCAAGGAGCTCTAGCACCCAACAGTCAATGGATGTAGAAAGGAAGTCCCGCCTTCTAGGTAAAAGAGCCAATCACCTTTTAGATACAGACATTGTCTGTCAATCAACTACCTAATGCGCATGCGCAGTTCGTGTTTTGGAGTAATATGAGGTCAACAATCGGTTGAGTGAAACGAGTTTGATTCATGCGTTAATTCACACTGCATTAAAAAAATCAGTAAACACGTTTAGGCAGAGGGATTATAAGACTAGTCTTCCACTGGCCATGACATGATACACAGGGTGAAATACTTGCTTAATTCACTAACTTATGCAGCTGAACTACTCTGTGTTAAAGCTTCCTGTAACTGGGAGAAAGGGATGAGAAAAGCTGAATCTGGATCAGTCACTCTGAGCAACGTTCTACATCGATTGTGTATGCAGAGAACATTTCTTAGTTTCTAAAAATATTCTAAATTTTTGTTTTATAATAAACAAGTAGTTTGATTCATGAAACAAAACAGTTTTTTTTAATTTTGGTAACATTAAAAACGATTCCATTCAAGTTGTATCAACATGCAACTTTGAAGGTGTCTGTACGCACCATGGAACAAATCAAACAAGCGTGCACTGAGATGACTTAAGTGAAAATATAAATGTATACATCTGTCTAATTCCTTGAACATGTTAGGCTGGCATTCCCCACTGAATTTTATCCTGACTTCTGAAGAACATCTCAAGTTGACTCTGGTATTGTCAATGGGCATCGCATATGATGACATATATGATGCAGAATGATCAAGTGTTGGACTTTGCTGATTTATGTAAGACATTGGTTATTCTTCATTATTAATATTGGCTGCCCTGTTGATGGAAAAATAAATAATGCATATTCATGTTATTGATTGTTTATTATAAATATTTGTGAAGACCTACTTTCTAAATATCTGTTTGTTTACCATGTTGTTTTGAAATGAGTATTGTACAGTAGCTAGCATGACCTGTAATTCTCTTGTATGCAATGCATGGCTTATTTGTTTGGAATGCATAGCACAGCAGAAGAGAAAGAGGCTGTGAGAAACACCAAAAGTAATGTAAAAAAAAAAAAAAGAAAATCGATCAAAGTTCAAAATTCTGATTGCTTGAGGGAAGAAGCTGTCATGAAGTTGGCTGGTTTGGGTCCTGATGCTGCGATACCGCCTGCAGTGAGAGCAGTCCATGGCTCTGGTGGCTGGAGTCTCTGATGATTGCAGCTATTCAGGATGCTCTCTACAGTTCTGGTGTAGAACCATGTGAGGATGTGGTGGATCATTCCAAATTTCCTCAGCCATCTCAGGAAGAAGAGCCTTCTTCACAATGGCCTCAGTGTGGACGGACCATGCGAGTTCCTCACTGATGTGGACACCAAGAAACTTGAAGCTGCTGACTCTCTCCACTGGTGCTCCATTGATGGTGATGGGGCTGTGTTCTCTGTCTTTTCTCCTGAAGTCTACCACAAACTCCTTGGTATTATTGATGTTGAGGGAGAGGTTGTGCACTTCCTCTCTGTAGGCTGTTTCATCATTGTCAGTGATCAGAACTACCACTGTCGTATCATCAGCAAACGTAATGATTGCATTGAAGCTATGTGTTGCCACACAGTCAAGTGTGTGTATAGGGAATACAGTAGTGGACTGAGAACACAGCCCTGTGGGGCTCCAGTGTTGAGGGTCAGTGATGAGGAGATGTTGCTGCCCATTCTAACCACCTGGCGACTGCTTGACAAGAAGTCCAGGATCCAGCTGTGCAGCGAGCTGTTTAAGCCCAGAGCTTCTCATCAAGCTTGGAGGGCACTATGGTGTTGAATGCTGAGCTGTAGTCTAACAGCATTCTCACATATGTGTTCCTTTTTTCCAAGTGGGAGAGAGCAGTGTGTATTGTAGATGCAATGGCATCATCTGTGGAGTGGTTGTTACGGTAGGCAAACTGCAGTGAGTCCAGTGAGGCAGGCAGCACAGAGCAGATGTAATCTCTGATTAGCCTCTCAAAGCATTTACTGATGATGGGGGTCAGAGCAACAGGACGCCACTCATTTAAGCAAGGGATTTTGGATTGCTTTGGTACAGGCACAATGGTGGACGTTTGTCGCATGTAGGGACAACAGACAAGGAGAGAGAAATATTGAAAATGTCCGTCAGTTGTTTCGCACATGCTCTAATGACGCTGCTAGGACTGCTATCTGGACCCGCGGCTTTATGGCTATTCACCCGTCAGAAGGATTGTGTTACATCCGCTGTACAGAGACAGAGAGTGAACTAATCTCTGTAGCTTCGGCCGCGAGAGCTCTCTTCTTGAGGGCGGTGTTATTTCCCTTAAAACGAGCAGAAAAAGTTAAGCTCATCCAGGAGACAGGCAGCAGTGTTCACGGTGGAGTTTTTATTGCCTTTAGAAGAATGTGGCAGGGAATTAATATCATCATAGACTTCAGAGTCGGAGGGCATAATTGGCTTGTTTATGCTCCTCCCCGTACCTGGAATTAAAAGCAGAGGTCCGTACATTAAGTCCTGCATGAACATTGCTATTAATCCATTGTTTCTGGTTAGGGTAGAGCCGTATTGTTTTGGTCAGCACTACGTCATATGTGCACTTCCTGATGAAACATGTTACATGTAATGTATCAGTTAATCAATGGATGTCTTCATCAGAGGCGTACCGGAACATCTCCCAGTCTGCGTGATCAAAACGGTCTTTTAGCATAGAATCTGATTTGTCCAAACAGCACTGGATCATTCTGAGGGCGGGAGCTTCCTGTTTCAGTTTCTGCCTGTAAGCGGGCAGAAGCAGAATGGAAGAGTGGTCCAACTTGAAACTGATGTTTTGGTAGTACTTCGGTGCTATTGACTTGAAGTTGGCTTTGTTAAAGTCCCCGGTCACAATGAACGCAGCCTCAGGGTGCACGGTTTATACTTACTTATAATCCCATACAGTTCCTTGAGTACTCAGTCTGTCGGCTTGTGGCGGGATGTACACAGCTGTGATAGTGACCTCTGTGAATTCCCTCGGTAGCCAGAATGGTCGACACAGAATCATGAGAAATTCCAGAGCAGGAGAGCAGAAAGACTTGATAGAATGTCTGTTCCTCTGATCACACCAGGATTTGTTGATCATAAAACATACACCACCACCTTTTACTTTTACCTGAGAGGTCTTTCGCTCTGTCTGTTCGGTGCATGGAGAACCCCACGGGTTCAACGGATGAGTCTGGAATCTCCACAAACATCCAAGTTTCTGTAAGGCAGATAATGCAGCAGTTCCTCAACTCTCGTTGGAAAGAGATCTGCGCTCTCAGGTCACAGATCTTGTTGTCCAGAGAATGAACACTTGCCAATAGAATGCTGGGTATTGGGAGCGATTTGCGTGATGCCTTAGTCTGATGAGAACGCAGACTAGCCTTCCCCTTTTCGAGCTAAATTTCCACGGCTGGGCTGCCCAGACAAAGGGCTCCACTGTCGTGTTTGTAAGCAGCAGGTCGTCATTGAGGTACTTAAAGTCCGGTTTTCGGTGTGTTATTGCAAAACAAATGTCCAAAATTGTTTGTCTATCGTAGACAATAAGCCAGACAACATCCAAGACAAAAAACACAAGAATTATAGACAAAACAAACATCACAGGAGATAAAGGAGGACATCAGTTCCATATTAAAAATGACCCATTATATATAACAAAATTATGTTATATTTTAGCATCTTCAAAGTAGTCACCCTTTGCCTAGAATTTACGTACATTTTCTCTTGACATTTTCCTGGGATGCATTTTAAGCAGTATTGAAGGAGTTCCAATCTATGTTGGGCACTTCTTGGCTTTTCTTTATTATTTGTCATTATAAGTCATCAATTTCAAAAACCTTTTTTTTTTTTTTTATTCAAATTTAGTTTTATTATTAAATAAATCAATATGATACAAATAATTTAAAACATTTAAGCATATGCCTTCAGTTCAAAAGGTTTTTAAGATAATGAGAAACACTTCAGTCAAGTGTTTCAAAAGTTTTGACCAGTAGGTTTAAGTCTTCATTTTGTGAAAATGTTGACATCAGCACACATTCAAACTTCATTCAAGCACAAATTCGAATGAAGTTAATCTTTGCAAAAAGATAAATTGCTTTAAAAACTTTAAGCACGTGCAAAATTACTTTTTGTGCACTCAAAATAACATCTTGATTGAAAATATCATCTTGAGCATGCAAAATTTTTTTTGTGTTCAAAATATAATTTTGCACATGCACAATTATGGCACACATATGATCCATAAAAAAACCAAAATCAGCCTCAGGCCTGAAGGCTTGTGGTGGAGCTAAGCCACGTGGCCTAAGCTCTGGAGAACACAGATACAGTGAGAGTCTCACCACCATAACCACAAACAGTAGGTCTGGGGCTCAACAGGCTCCACATATTAAAACTACTAAGCACTGCTCTCTCTCTTTTTCTCTCTCTCTCCCTCTCTCTACTGTATGTTTGGAATGGAATACTAGCTTACTGAACAATGCACAGTACACACTGCATACTGCCTAATAATTAAAAAATAATAACTTAATAGAAATTATTCTGTGATAAACATTTCAACAGTAGTATGCTGCATTGTTTTCAAATGAAATCACATATGTTTGTGACATGACCTCATCACAATCAGTGGCGAATTCTCAGGGCCAGCAAAGTCTTCTCTGCTGGCCTAACATGCCAAATAAATAAATATTTCATCCTTTCATTCTCAATCCCCTTTTTGCCTATGTAGTTTTAATGGCTTTCCACTCTTTATTAATCTACAAACAAATAGAGAGAAACGAAAAGTTTATCCATTCAGAATTTATTCTCTGATGCTTACAAGCAAAGTGTGACAGCTGTTTCACAAATCGCATGCCCGAAGCTGAGCTCGTTAGCAGAAGCAGCATGTGAGTTTGAGCTCCACCCCCTCAGGCCTTCAGAATCCCTCAACAGCGCAAATGAATGGGCAACTGAAGTCATATTGTCAGATTCATCAGCCAATCAGATTGATTTATTTATTCTTGGTGGGTGAGATCTTTAGGATATGTCCTGGTTGAGTCCTTTTTGCTGGCCTTGAGATATGCAATCACGCTTTAAGTGTTGTATGTAGTTTTAAAGTGAAGAGCGCAAGATCAAGCTGTCTGACGAGTCGGCTTTCGTCACTGCTGGTATCGCCATTGAGAAAGAGATCCTTATGGATTTACAAACCTGAGATGTTCTTCATGACCGTGTGATTGCTTAATTTATTAATCATGAAAGTGCTTTTTGCATTGTTATATCAACATCAGGAGTTTTCGAAGTGTAAATTAGATTACTGGAGCATTCAGTGTTGGGTCAAGTTTTGAAAAGTAGTGATGTGTTCCGTTCAACTCGGAAAGTCGGATTTTACAACTTCCTACTAGGAAAAGTGCAATGGAAAGCATCTTAAAGTCATAATTACAATTTGGAGGCAGATTTCGCCGAGATGCAGGGGTCTGATGTCACACAAACATGTCAACACTCAGGGAGATATACAAAGTAATTGATAAATATTCACTTTATTAAGAAATATCGATTAATGAATTTGTTTCCACATTACATGATATTAAAGCTTGTTTAACAAACGCCAGCAGAAAGTGTACAAACATTATAATCTAAAGCGCTGCAGTATGGTTGCTAGGAGACATCTCTAATTAGAGTCAAACCCCTGCTAAGCTAACGGGAGCATTGCAATTTTGTTTCCTTACACGTCATCTTCTGAATATCGGGGAATGGAATGCATTTATGGTCGAAGATATCAAGTAGGAATTTCCCACATCCAACTTGAATGGAATGTAGCATAACCAAGTACATTTAATGCAAACAACATTTAAATTGCAAATATTATTAGATAGATTTTTCCAGGTATTATTGACCTCCTTGGTAGATTAATTTGAAAAATTATGATTTTTGAATGTCTGTTCAGGAGACATTCATTTCACAAAACAATCATGCTGCAGTTAAAATTAGGCTTGCTTGAACATTAAGTGTCGTTTCAATTTCTGGCTTTCGTGCTTGCACGTGTTTTTAAAATGTCAATTGGTATTATTAGTTAGCTGCGACATTATGTATGATGCCCAAAGGCATAGGGTGTCTAATTCATTGTGAAACTGTGTTTTCTTAATGGCATGAATCACACTGAAGGCCAATACATTAAATGTCACTGATAACAATGCATTGTTTTATTTATTGGAGATAAAAACAGTTATTCATAATAATGCATTAAAAATTTTTAGTAAAATGTCTTTCAATTCTGGCAGTCCAAATAAGAGAAAACTGCAGCTTATTAAGGCTGGGTGAAAATATTGATGTTACGATCAATCGCAATCTTTATTTGACCGTGTAACAATTAAGAAGGTAAGGAGGAAGCTGGGACCAGCTTGACAAACACATTGACATTTAATGACACTTTTCAGTGAACAAAGAAACAAAAACACACACTGCTTTTCAGCCAGCTGCGTCAAATCATAAAAACATTCAGACACACAGACAAGCTTCGTACATCTCTTCGTCAGCCGCTATCTCTTCTCCTTAAATACTCCCGCCTCCCCTAGCTGGAACGCAAGGCCGGTGTTTCACACAGGTGGAAGTCATCGCTCTGCCCAGACATAGCTCTGCTCCGCCCTGCTTACCACAGACCGATTTCAATATCGATTCATAAAATCCCAAGATAAATCTTTTAATCTTCCATCAAAGTTTAATTCAGTTTTAGTTGTGTTGATTATTATATCTGTTAAATAAATGGCAATTGAACTGCATAGTTTGGGCCTTACTGTTAAATTTGCAATCAATATTTTCACAATGTACCGAGTTAGAAGGTTCCCTGTATACAGAAATATCTAAAAATAATTTACAATCAAATCAAATCATAATGTCTTTATTTGCTGAAAGCTGTATATGGACATACATGTCCTACGGCAAAGTTACTCCATGAATCACATCCTAAATCACTCTTTTAAAATTGTTTAGGCTCACAATGTAACTCCTGTTGTTATTTCAGCAAGCTTCACGTGACAGGGAATCAGAGAATGAGAGAGTTTGGGGGACTCGTTATTTCTGACACCCCTTCGAAAAATCTTTTTTTTTTTTTGTTTGCTCATGTAATGCTGGCTTAATATAACTTCTGATTCATTCATCACTCTGGAAATGGAAGGTCAAATCAAGTGCATTGCGTTGTTGGATACAGCATTTCACGCAGTAATCTCAGTTGCATACTGCTCATTTTAGCAATTGTAGAAGATTATCTGGGGTATTCTATGCATACTGGGATGCAATTGACATACTGTACATACCAGGGTACTGTAGATATACTAACATTTATTCTGCTGCAAAAGTAAGTAGTAGTATGCTATTCTGAAAAGGGTCAGCTTTCTCTCTCCAATCACTCGTCAGTCAAGCAGCTGCAATGGCTCACAGACCTGCCCACAAGCTGACCCTGTAATCCTTAAGCATCAGCCCAGGGGCAACTTAAAGCTTGGAGATCCTCAAGAGCAGGGAGGGGGGAAAGTGCTGTCTATCACTGATTTGTGTAATACTGCGGTCCACCAATAAAAATATTGCTGTTATCCTCAATTTGCTTTGAAACAATACAAGTATGTATGCTTTATGTAACAAACGAAAGATAGCTTACTGCAATCAGGAAAATCTGAGTAAACCGCTGTGGTGACCATATCTGACATTTTTCCATTAATTTCATATATTGTGTTTCATTCATGAACCCTGCATATTTACATATTTGTAAATAAAATCAATGAGAACATTTACATGCATAAAAAATATACATCAATACTGTATGTATGTCGTGATTTTTTTCCTTTCTAAATTTAGGATAGAATTCAGAGCCAACTAAATCAAATTTAGAACAAATTGATCTGCTTTCTAGACACATGGAATGTGTTAAAGGGATAGTTCACCCACAAATAAAAATTCTCTCATCATTTACTTACACTCATGCCATCCCAGATGTGGATGACTTTCTCTCTGATGAAGAAAACAAACAAAGATTTTTAGAAGAATATTTCAGTTCTGTAGGTCCTCAATGCAATCCATAAGACTCCAGTGGTTAAATCCATGTCTTCAGAAGTGATATGTCAGGTATGGGTGAGAAACAGATGAATATTTAAGTCCTTTTTTTACTATAAATTCTCCTCCATGCCCAGTAGGTGGGATATGCACCAAACATTTGCAAAATACAAAAGACGACAAAAGTGAAAGTGAAATTGGAGATTGAAAGGACTTATAAATGTATCTGTTTCTCATCCACACCTATCATATCCCTTCAGGTTTTACCACCAGAGTAATATGGATTACTTTTATACTGCCTTTGTGATTTTAGAGCTTCAAAAAGGATTGGTACCCATTCACTTGCATTGCAAGGATCTACAAAGCAGAGATATTCTTCTAAAAATCTTCATATGTGTTCAGCAGAAGAAAGAAGGTCATACACATCTGGTATGGCATCAGGGTGAGTAAATAATGAGAGAATTTTCATTTCTGGGAAGACTAAAACTTAAAGCCTAAATGTTTTATATATACTATATGATGTTATAAAAAAAACCTGGATAACTAAGTGATCCCACAAAAAAGTCTTACTTATTTCAGAGTAACACAATTGATGTGAACAAGAGCAAAAAAAGTACTTTATAGCTAAATTTGGGTTAGGCTCAACATAAACAAATGCAGCCAGTCACTAGTTTTAAGAATGACACACTTGGCTTTACCCAAAGATCTTGCTGCACATGCTCTAAGGTGCGAACCAAGTGTAAGGATACTACGTTTTCAAGGAGTGATGGACAGGTGAAGTTGCTCAGAAAGCCATGATGTAGATGGCTTAGGCATGTATTACGCTAAATACTAACTGTAGGTACGTGCTACCCCTATCTCACTGCTTAGAATAATCAGCATCCATCATCATAAGAACAAGGAAAAGAACAAATATAAGTGTAAGCAACTATCGTGAATCTGGCAAATATTTTGCGTGAACCTTTTCTGCTCTCATAAGTATGGACACTTGTATTCAATTGTATTTTAGGCCATTGTGTGAAAAAGCTAAATCTCCCATGTTCTCATTGAATGGAAGAAACATTGCCTGAAGTGTGTGAATCAAAGCGAATATCCGCAAAAGAAATGAGCATTTTAATGCTTTACCAAGCATGGAAAAAGTAAGTGAGGCTAACAAGTAAATTTCCAAGAAATCAATAACACACAGACAAACATTTAACAGGATATTCATGCTCAACTGCAACTACAGCTGGTCAAACATGCTGCTTGTCTTATGTAATCAATGACCAACATATCTGGTTTTTGTAGAAAGGGTATTAAAATACCTCTGTGAAGTTGGCACCCCATATAATTAAATAATCACCAAAACTAGGCCATTCGTTTGTGTGTTTCCCATCTTTAGAAATAGGCCTAACATGTTAAATTTGGGCCATGACGTCACTCTCCCCACCATGTTGTCCGAATCGCTCCAAACCAACCAAATAGGTTTGGATCAATTTGAGCGAGATGCAGTGGAGTGTGACGTCACACCATCCAAAAAAGAATGCTTAATATCTCAAACACCAAACGAGCACAAACGTTCATTTTTGCAGCACAAACGAATGGAATATTTTTGGTGATTATTTAATTATATGGGGTGACAACTTCACGGAGGTTATTCAAATCTGCTTAATTCAAGAGCAGAAGTGCACTGAGGCAGATGTGGAGAAGATTGTGCACAACAGGACAATAAAGTGAAGATGCAGACCTGACGGAGACAGTGAAATCTCCTGGGTTGCTCTTGCTGGGTCTCGCTAGGAAGCTGCCATGGACGCCTCGTGTCAGGAGGAGGTGTTCTGCCTCGATCCCAGTGATGTTGGGATGAAACCATCTGAAATGCCAATAAAACAGAATGATCAGCAAGAATGTAAGAAATTAATTTTTCCATTAAGGGGCAATAATTGGCCCCTGGATTTGATTTCCAGAGGCATTATTCACTTTTTTCTTCAACCATATAAATATATGCTGTTTGTCATCCTTTTATGTTGAATACTTCAATTTAATTAATTAATTAATTTCCATACACACACTTAGCACTTTGCTAGGAACACCTACACACTTATTCATGCGATTATCCAATCAGCCAATCGTGTGGCAGGAGTGCAATGCAAAAATTCATGCAGATACAGGTAAAAAACTAGTTAATGTTCACATCAACCATCAGAATGCGGAAATAAATGTGATCTCAGTGATTTCGACCGTGGCATGATTGCTGGTGCAAGACAGGCTTGTTTGAGTATTTCTGCAACTTCTGATCTCCTGGGATTTTCACACACAACAGTCTCTAGAGTTTACTTAGAATGGTGCCAAAAACAAAAAACAACCAGTGAGCGGCAGTTCTGTGGATGGAAATGCCTTGTTGATGAGAGAGGTGAATGGAGAATGGCCAGACTGGTTCGCACTGACAGAAAGGCTGCGGTAACTCAGATAACCACTCTGTACAATTGTAGTGAGCAGAATAGCATCTCAGAATGCACAACATTCTGTGCACATATTCATGTGTTAGTGATTTAATTCTTGGGGGTGGAGTTTGCTCCATGAAAACAATTATTTGCGGATAGTAACATCATGTCCCTTTCTGTTAGGAATGTCATAAAATATTTTGTTGTCGATAGAGCTTAACATGTATTGAACCCGGAACATTAAACAAGAGGTTTTAATGAGCCGATGTGCCCAATGTGTTTAAATCTTACAAATACAGTGAGGATTTCAAGTGTAATTATTTTTCCTTCATCTTTCCATGGAAAGATAACATCATTCAGTTCCCCCAGTGTTGTAGTGCCCTTGAAGTTGTATTGTTTTATTGAGTTCACCAGTGACCGATTCAGTAATCAGCATGTGTCAAAGGGAATGTTGAGAGTTCTGCAGTTCACTTTCTCCTCCTCATCATGACTCACTGCTTATGATTCTATGTTTGTCAAAAAGTATACATTTCCCCACTCCTGCTGAATCATCACTATGTACAGTACAGTCAGTAACTTTCCTACATGTTGTAAAGCTCACAACACTGAAGCAAAAACATGTAAATGTATTTAAATAATAATTAATTGACATTTTAGTCAGCAAACATTTTTCTTCTGACAATGACTTTTTAGAAATGCCAGCCCAAGCAAATCCATCCAAGAAACAAATTGATGTAAATGTATATACAGGTGTTTCTTCAACTTCTTCAATTTCATGTCCCAAGGGTTGATTTTTATTTCAAACTAACAGACTTCCACTTTTTTTTATATATTAAGGTCACATTAAAATGTGACTGACTGAAACATTTTAACAGGTCTTTATACTTCATTTTTGGTTCATTTCAAATAGATTTTTATTGTTGCAGCCTTGTCCCAGACTCAGACATTATATTAAACTACTCTATGAAAATACATTATAAAAATACAAAAATTACATAATTAAAACTATTATAATCTAAACAAAGAGTGGAATCAACCAAAAATATTTATTCAATATTTATTGAGTGAAAATTATTTCAATAAATTTCTCAAAATTAAAACTGTCCCTCATTTGTGGTGTCACACCAAACAATTTTGCCCCCAATACATTTTTACAAGTCGACAAAAGTGTCAGTGAAGAGCATGATTGAAATTAAATATGAGACATGTGATGTTTGATGAAAACAAAGAAAAAGCAAGGTAAATATCCCTTGTGAGCAGAATATATTTATAGGGTGTCATTTCTAAACAGGCTTTAATTTTTCAAAAATGATGCAAAAAGTATGAAAATATTATTTGTTATATTTTGGATACATAAAATGCTAGCTATGAAATTAGCCTAAGCAAGACAAAAGAGTGAGTCATTTTATTCCAAAAACTAATTAAAAACTAAATGTATTTGGGAATGTGGCGGTACAGTGTGTCACACAGAACTACAAGAAAGATATATCTCTAAATGTGGTCTGGAGTGTATAGATAAACATGTCTTCATACATGAGCTGATAATAAATTGGGTCTACATCATTTGGCTGCATTAAAGGAAAGGAAAAGAATATTCCATTCTAGAATATTCAAGATAGGTTTGAATGAATTGTGTCAAGCCGCACTTGAATATTCTAGAATGGAATATTCTGGTCCTTTTCTTTAATGCTGCCAAATGATATGATGCAACAGACTACAAAAATTCACTGACATCATTTTCTGGAGTACCAAATAATCCGTAAACTATTCCCAAATTTGATTCAAGAACGACTGACAGCTGCTTGTGTTATATGTAGTGCAAATGGTCTGTCTGTCTGTGTTTAGTTAAAATCTTCACAGATAATTGAGGGATTTGTGGTTGGCTGAAAATACAAATATATAAATGAAATTATATTTTGCATAAAACAGCAGGTGACACTAATCCCTGCTAAGCTGCAATGTATTTTCATAAAACAATGACTGCAGACAGTCTGACCCCTAAACCTTCCTCAGAGTTCCCAAAAACACTCTAATACTAGATAGATATTTATATAAATAACAATTTAAAGATTACAAATAGTTAGTTTGCATGTTTTTTAATTAACATCAACATGTGTTATATGAATGTACCGTATAAGGGAAAATGTATAGTTATGTTAGTTCATTTTTTGCCTTCACTAATTCATTTTAAATGGTCCTGCATTGGGGCAAACGTATTATTCAAAGTGCAAATATTCCATGCAATCTCCAAGTTAATACAGTAAGAGGTCATAAAAGCTGAATGAATAATAATTTAAAAAGAATTAGAAAAATGCTGTTTGAAATAATTTTAGATGGACTGTACCATCAACTTTCCCCAGTGTTTCATGTCAACAACTACCCATGTAACAAATAACACTAACTGGGCAAGCTTCTCTGAATGTTTCATTCTCTTTTGTCAGAGGACCACTGCTTTCATTGGCATTCTACCTGCCAGCTCTGCACCCAGTTCCGGGTCAGTTCTAAACCTCTGAGCTCCCTAGAGTATTCCAAAAGATTTCCACCAGCACAATATACACACCAATCCATCCTGCACAGTGCGCACACAAACACGCAAATACACACTCCTTCATAAGCAGCAACAGTAAAATAAAAAAACTTCTAATACAATTGCGTGTAATGCAGCTGTAAAAACGGCATAGTCCTCATACTAAATGAAAACAGAAACTAATGCTTTTTGTTCCTACCTCACCATTCTGGTCGGAGCCTGTCAGAGCCCCCGCTTTGCTTCAGAGCTTAGTAATCCACGCTCAGTACAGTTACACAAGGAGGAAGAGAGGGGGCAGGGACTTGTAGGAATAGTGCTGGTTTTTGAAAGGGAGGTGGGGGTATTTAATCTGGGATTTGGATGCATGTGAGCTGCCCTGATAGCCAGTACAATCAGCTTCTGAGCAACTGTCCATCCCTCCCGCCCCCTTCTTTCTCTCTTCCTCACTCCCTCTAAACATGACACAGCATTGCCATGCTGCCCGGCACACTCCTACACCCCTTTTCTTTACCTTTGCTATCATTAGGTTTAAAAGCAGAGTGGCAGCTTTTGAAAAGCACACCACTGTTCATGAGTAGTTGACACATAAATTGCTTTATTAGAACCATAGAGTTCCTTATAATGTTCTATGGGAGTGTATGTTCATGGCCATATATAACATTTCTTTACGGATGTCAACTATACACATACAAACTACAAGTTAAACCATGAACAATCATTGTATTGATGAACAATCATTACAAATTAAATGAGAACCATCAAAATAATTGAATAATTGAAGAGCACATAAGCTTTATCCACGTAGCTTGTGTATTTACACATACATCATGAAAAAAATATATATTACATAAATGTATCATATTTGAGATAAAGATGTTTTTAACTGACTTTTGAAAAGCACATGTGTGACTGGTTCTAAAACTCACCTTTTGAATGCACTTGGTAACTACACAAACTGTTCGCTCTTATGCTAGGTTGAATAAGTCAAAAGCCAAGTGATTAAATCATTCTGTATAAATCTAAATATAAATGCAGTGGAAGTGAATTAGTTTCTAAATGAATCTTTTAAATTCTAAAAGATACAGCTGAGGCTTACGTAGCTTTTTTTTTCTAAAGACTTACAGAACTACAGCCGTTGCCAAATTATTGGCAGTGACATACATTTTACATTTTGCAAAGTTTGCTGCTTCAGTATTTGTAGATAATTTTTTCACATGTTTTTATGGTGTATACTGGAAAACAATGATTAGTGTTACATAAGTTTTAAAGGCTTTTATTGGCAAAAACATTCAATATATGCAAAGAGTCAATATTTACAGTGTTGACCCTTGTTCTTCATAACCTCTGCAATTCGCTCTGGCATGCTGGATATCAGCTTCTGGGCCAAATCCTGACTGATGGCGATCCATTCTTGCCGTATTAGTGCTCAGAGTTGATCACAATTTGTGGGCTTCTGCTTGTCCACTCGCCTTTTGAGGATTGACCACAGGTTCTCAATGGGATAAAGATCCAGGGAGTTGCCTGGCCACAGATGCTAAATTTCAATAATCACGAGCCACTTCATTATCATTCTTGCCTTGTGACATGATGCTCCATCATGCTGGAAAATGCACGGATCATCACCAAATTGCTCCTGGATTGTTGGGAGAAGTTGCTCTTGCAGGACGTTTTGATACCATTCTTTATTCGTGGCAGTGTTTTTGGGCAGAATTGTGAGAGAGCCCACTCCCTTGCATGAAAAGAAACCTCACACATGGATGGTCTCAGGATGCTTCACTGTTGGCACGACACAGGACTCCTGGTAGTGTTCACCTTTTCTTCTTTGGACTATCGATTTTCCAGATGTCCCAAACAGTCGGAAGGGGGCTTCATCAGAGAAAATATCTTTGCACCAGTCTTCTGCTGTCCAATCCTTGTACTTCTTGCAGAATTTGAGTCTGTCATTTATGCCCGTTTTTCTTGGAGAGAAGTGGCTTCTTTGCTGCCCTTCTTGTCACCAGGTCATTGTCCAAAAGTCTTGGCCTCACTGTGTGTGCAGATGCACTCATAACAACCTGCTGCCAATATTAAGAAAGCTCTGCACGTGGTGACACGATTCCATGGCTGACTCCTCAGGAGGAGACGATCCTGGTCCTTTCTGGACACTCTGGGACGTCCTGAAGCCTTCTTCACTGCTGTTGAACCTCTCTCCTTGAAGTTCTTGATGGTAAATGATTATTTCAGGTGCAATATTCTTTGCAGCACTTTACTTGCATGTGAGGCCATTTTGATGCAAATTGATGATGGCTGCACATATTTCATTGCTAACAAGAACACAATGATTGGAAGCACTTCTTCCCTCCTTTTATAGCAATCAGTCTGCTCTTATAATCCAATCAGAATGATAGAGTGATTTCACCTGACTAGTACACGTTCACACTTTCCCAGGTGCTGCTGATATGATTAGTGAAATGATGTTAGCTGGTCATTTTGTGCCAGGGCCAAAAAACTGTGAAATTTGTGTTTTTGCGATGCAATTAATTTTGGCCAATGAAGCTTTTTGCAATTATTTAAAATGCATCTGATCACTCTGCACAATAATCTAGAAACAATGTGAATCAACACCACAGATGCAGAAAACTTTGTGAAACACAAAATGTAGGTCACTGCCAATACTTTGGCGACAGCTGTACTCTGTCATGATGAGCACAAAGTCACTGTGGGACTGAGAGAAATAGGAAAGACCTGAGAGTCAGGAAAGCACCAGATTCTAACCAGAATGGTACTGTACATAAAATCATGAGTCTAGTTTAGGTGTTCTCAAAATAAAGTATGTCAGGCCACAAAGAGAGTCTTAGGGACAACTCTGTGAATGTCCTTGAGTGGCCCAGCCAGAGCCCAGATTTGAACCCAATCGAATATCTACATGGATTGACCCAGAATCACATTTTGAGTCCCTTAAGAAAAAGGAAGATCTCAGCTTTCGAATTCTATACTTTTTATGCTTCTATCCCAACCATTGCCGAGACATGACCATTTGAATGTTGGCTGTCATAAAACTTTGTTTTTGAGAAAACCGCTCTAGAGATTAGATTCACACATCCACTGGCACTAAAGTGGTTAAATTCTAACATGGCATTTAAAATGTTAGTAATTCGCTCTTTTCTACAGTTAATTTTATCAAGCTAGCAAACGTGCTTTAATTTCATAGTAAAGAGGAATGCTGATCAGAGGGGAGACATTATATGCAGCGCTCTTGTATGAATTGACAGCAGCACGATTGGACACACTGCATTTAAGAGCATAAAAACAACACTTATAATTTGAATTTTGTTTTATCAAAAATAGAAAAAAACTTTCTGGAGGAACTGCCTGCAGAGCTCAGAGGCAAGATTGTGTCGAGACACAGATCTGGGGAAGGCTAGAAAAAGGACTCTCAAACTGTGAGAAACAAGAGTCTCTGGTCTGATGAAACGAAGATTGAACTGTTTGGCCTCAATTCCAAGCATCATGTCTTGAGGAAGCCAGGCACCGCTCATCACCTGCGCAAAACCATCCCAATTTATATTCTCATCTTAATAATATCTCACATACTGCTTTTTTTCCCATTTACATAGTATTACCAGACTCCGCTCATCATTTTCCCAGCATTGCACTCAAATTCTTATTCATGCCCTGGTAACATCCCATATTGACTATTGTAACTCTCTCTTATTTGGTATCACTGAAAAATTACTTCAACGCCTCCAAATAATTCAAAATTCAGCTGCAAGGACTGTCACTCGAACAAAGACCACTGAACACATCACACCGATTCTTTTTCAACTTCAATGGCTACCTGTTCAGTATCATATCCACTATAACATTTTATTGCTACTTTAAAGCTGCTCATAATTTGGCCCCCTTTTATCTTTCAGACCTTCTTCAACCATATATTCCATTGCATTCCTTAATATCCTCCTCTGCTGATTTATTGATTGTTCCAACATTTAAACTTAGTTCTATTGGTGCTATAGCTTTTAGTTGCTCTGCACCAAAACTTTGGAACTCATTGCCACTCCATATTCACCAGCTGGATTCCATTTCACAGTTTAAATCAAAGATAAAAATGTATCTGATCAAATTAGCTTATTCATTGCATAATTTATAATATACTTGTGTTTTAGGTTAATTTTGTATTAGTTTTATTGATCTTATCTTTGAATAATTGTATGTTTTGTTCCTTTTGTATCAACTTGCTTAATTGTTGCTTATATGCTGTAAGGTGTCCTTGAGGGCTGTGAAAGGTACTGATAAATAAAATGTATTATCATCATTAACAGTGAAGGCATGGTGGTGGAAGGTGGTGTTTTTCAGTGGCAGGGACTAGGGGACTGGTCAGGGTTTAAGGAAAGCTAAACACAGCAAAATACAGAGATATCCTTAATAAAAACCTGGTCCAGAGCACTCAGGTCATCAGACTGGTCCGAAGGTTCACCTTCCAACAGGACAATGACCCTAATCACACTAAGAGAGTCTTAGGGACAACTCTGTGAATGTCCTTGAGTGGCCCAGCCAGAGCCCAGATTTGAACCCAATCGAATATCTCTGGAGAGACCTGAAAATGGCTTTCAACCGATGGTCCCCATCCAACCTGTCAGAGCTTGAGAGGATCTGCAGAGAGAATGGCAGAAAATCCCCAAATCCAGGTGTGCTAAGCTTGTCACATCATACCAAAAAAGACTGAGGTTGTAATCGCTACCAAGTACAACTCAGAGTTAACGGTCTGAATACTTATTTATCAATAAGTTATCAAAAATATGTTTTTTAGCCTTGTCAATATGGGGTATGGAGTGTATATTAATCAGAATTTTTATTTTTATTTTTAAAGCATTTTAGCATAAGGCTGCAACATATGTGAAAAAATGAAGGAGTCTTAATACTTTCTGAATGCACTGTATATAGATAGGTGTGTGCCTTTCAGAATCATGTCCAATCAATTGAATTTTCCACAGGGTGACTCCCAATCAAAGTGTAGAAACATCTCAAAGATGATCCAGAGAAATGAGATGCACCTGAGCTAAATTTCAAGCATCATAGCAAAGGGTCTGAATACTTATGTCAATGTGATATTTCTCTTTTAAATACATTTGCAAAGTTTTTGCTTTGTCATTATGGGGTATGGAGTGTAAAACAAATAAATAAAATTTAAAGCATTTTAACATAAGGCTGCAACATAACAAAATGAAAAAACGGGGTCTGAATACTTTCTGAATGCATTGTATGTGTGTTTACTTCACACCCCCCTTTCAAACACTCCACTTATTAGTCTAGAACCACTGGTCTAGACTAATAAGAATTTTTCCATCTATTTAGTAAGCTTTAGTAAGCCAAATCCATTTGCTTTACTGCTTTATCAATCCATCCCCATTTTCATGCAAGTAATAACCTCCAGTAACTTCCTTTTTAACCTTCATAAGTGGACATCAGAGTGGAATCTCTGAGACCATTAGTGTTATAATGGGTAAATTAATGAACACAAAGAAACTGAGCTTCTGTTCTTTTAGCTTCTCCCTTCTATGAAATGTATGCATGACTTGGCTTCCATTCAATAATTAACAGCCATTGTTCAGCTTTCAGCTGGATAAAAATAGCATCTTTTTTATCTTAAATAAAATATAAAAAATTTGAACAAGATGAGCAAACATCATAGACCAAAACATTATGAGACAGTTAAGCTACATAAAAGGGAAGTTTAATAATATCAAAACTACCATGCAAATTAGATTTAAACATGCTAAAGTGTACAGTTGAAGTCATTAAAACTCATTTTTTAAATCATGCCACAGATTTCATATTAGCAATCTATAGTTTTGGCAAGTCGTTTAGGACATCTACTTTGTGCATGACACAATACATTTTTCCAACAATTGTTTATAGACAGTCTGTTTCACATTTAATTGAATATATCACAATTCCAGTGGTTCAGAAGTTTACAGGCAGGAAATGTTTCCTGCGATTAAATGTCAAGGTGTTAAGGTGTATGTAAACTTCTGACTTCAACTCTAAAAGTTGAAATGGATGACAAATGCAAGTAAAAATGTGCTTTGCCGAGTAAAATATACTTGCAGTTGGGTCAGCAGATGTTTGTCTTTTATGCTACCTATTTAACCATCATGAATTTGCTGATAAAAAATATTGTCAGCAATTCTTCTGGCTTTTTTTCATCACATTTTGTGCCAAAAGGCTTTTACTTGCCAGTGACTTTATAAGTACACGAAACAGTTGATTTTAAAGGTCTTGAAAACATCATACCTTAACCAGGAATTCTGCTATTAAACATGATTTTGAAACAATGAGGTTTAAATAACGTGGTCTGATGGCTTTGATAGAAGCATATACAGGGCTCCAGACCAAAAAAAAATGACTTGGGAGACAATGGCTCCTAAACTGAAATGTTAAGGTGCCAAATGGCTGTTTTTAGTAGCCAAATCACAGATTTTCTCGATTTACATTGCTTATCAGAAACATGATAGAAAGCCAAAGAAAAGGAAGTCAACTAATAACCCATTCATTGAAGGTTTAATAAACAGTATTCAGTCAGTATATAGTTGAGAAGATAAGTTTGCATTCACTTTTGTTTCATAAATGATCAGACCACTTTCATAATTTATATAAAAATAAGAGATAAAAGATTTTTTTAATTTAGTACTGCTCTTCAGAATCTACAATACAGATATTTACATATACACTGTAACCCTTTACTGTAAATTTACAGGTAATTTCTTACAGTATTGTACTGTATTTTCATAATTTTCACAGCTGTAAATATACAGCACAATTCTGTTTTCATCCTGATAAATTCGTAATACAGTATCATACTGTAAAGGCATTGCATTGTGGGATTGATTTTTTTCGCGCTCAGATCAAACGTGACGCGAACAGACAGTACAGGCTTACTTGATTTTTCAGCGGGACTCAACTGCTTTAATTCCTTGTATCAATACAGTGTCTGTGAATTTTTGAGCAATCTTGAAGCTTTGGTTCGTGTGAGCTTCGGGTCGTGTAAGCTTTTGTGAGCATCTTTCAAACATAGTTGCCGTGACGCAAATTTTAACGTCACATGAAGACTGGAGGAAGAATCTGACAACTAAATCTAACTTGCGCCGGTGACCAAAAGTGGATTTTACAGCTTGACAAGACTGTTCAACTGAGTGATACGGTAAGCCAATCTATTATTTTTATTTTTTTTGCGTTCGCATCTCTATATAATATTGTTTAACACGAATGGTTTGATTTTGCGAACGTGGTTTGCTACAGCGAAAAAAAAACAAAAACATTCTGTTCCACCTCTTTACAAAGTAACTTAACTTCGATATTTGACATAGGCAACATTTACCATGTCATTTGCATGACCTGCTTTTAATTAATATGTATTTTTTTCTTTTCAGGTTTTGTAATCTGATGACGGTCCAGTGCTAACGTAAGTGTTTTATAGTGGTATTAAAATCTCTTCCCAATCCTGTAAAATTAGCCTAAAACGCCTAATCAAGGCATACCCAAAGTAAATTTAAAGCTGTTCTTGAACCGTTTGGAGTACATGCATGGTTTTGGTCACATTTGAAAGGGGACACTCTGAAGTTTTTTCCCCAGTAGTCAGAATTACTGTAAGTGCTACTGATTTTGAGTAATAGAAGTTTGAACACAATGAAATAGAAGTTTGTTTTTCCGCCTGAAATTTTATTTTTGCATACAGATGCCTGCAGATGACTATAACTTGTAGCTATTAGCTTGAGAACACAATGGGATCACAGCATGAAGCCTTACCTAGTCCAAGTTCAAATTTTATAACAATACCATAAAAAATGAATATTTTACACATGTTTTTCTAAGGGTACACCCAGGCGTTTTACAAAAGTGCCTTTTGGATACTCCAAAAGGACCCTTTGGTAACCTAGGACAAAAAGGCTACTACTTTTGAACGCTTCAACGTACAGTCATAATTTTGAGCTCTAATGAAAGATGACACTTAGAGCTATCATATTCCATATCCAGATCCACTATTAGTTTTGCTGACACAGAGTAACTGATGCATAAACACATTAGAGTGCCTTTTCCCTTCTTGAAACTAAATGTTGTGCATATAAAAGAGTCAAAACTAGTGCTATGGTGGACAATTTGTTTATATAAAAAATACACAACAAACTATTTACATGAATTTTTACACAAAGTATTTACAAACCATTATAAAATTGTACATGTTTCTAGCAACATGCCAGTCATTGTAGCAGTCACATTTGGGTACAAAGCACAAAGGCACATCACAGGAAGAGTACTTCACTGGTGTCTTTGCATGACACTGCCTGCACTTCAGACCGACCAGCGGTGCAAGATTTGGTGATGTGCAACGGCCTGTGATGTGCTCTTCGTGGAGCAGGAGATACTGGTCTGGCTGTGGAGTGAGACCCCAACTCTGCCAGCTCCTCAGCAAGGGTCCCTCTGAAAGCCCTCCTCTCTTGATGAGGTGCTGTCCTGCTGCTCCACTTTGTGGCCGCTTGCTGAGTGGGGAGAAGTATCCGCTCCCAATCGCTATCTGATTCAGTGAGAATAAATAAATGTAATTTACAAAGCTAGACACAACTTTTCCATCTTTTCTGTATTCTATATATATATATATATATATATATATATATATATATATATATATATATATATATATATATATAGTTTTTCTTTTCGACTGTGTAAATATGTATTATTGTATGTATATTTACTGTAAATACTGTATACTTTGCCAATGTACTATGGAACAAATAAATGGGCCTACACCTCCCCCATGAATTCAGCACTGTAACAAATAGATGGGCCTACCCTCCCCCACCTCCCCGCATTGTAACAAATAGACTCTCAAACACAACATATATTCTTATTTTCAACTTATATTTATTGATTTATTTATATATATATTTCGCGTCCATTTATATATATATATATATAAATACATATTTACAGTAAATATACAAAACATCTATATAGCATGTCAATAGATCTGAAACAAACAATGAACTAAAACCTCACACACGCACAAACAAATACAAAAAACACGCACAAATGGTTCAAACACTCACTGAGGAAACACAGGACAAAGGGTAATTACAAAATGTGTATTCATTATTCAAACTAAAGCTTATTTATGCGGAATATACAGTAATATATGTTATAAAACACAAGAAAACACTTACTTGTCCAGAGCAATGTCTCATCTCTCCATAAACATTTCCTCTGCCTCCGAATTATCCGTATTGTTTTCAGAATTTCATCTCCAAACTCTTAATTTAACCTTCTTATATCACATCCTGGGGTGAAAATCCTGTTTTTCAGGTCCGCTTTCACCATATTTAAATCGCCAAATGTGTAAACAGTTCCAGAACAGCTCTCCAATACTTTTACGCACAGACGCACAAAACACTGGGTAACGGCAAGGCAATTTTATGCACACACATTACAGAACCATGCTCTAATCGTCCCACTAAAGCCGCGATATCACTGTTTTCAGAATTTCATTGACTATACGATGCGCCAGTCATTTCCACTCTTCGATGTAATTGGTTTGATCAGTAAACAAAGGAAAGTGGGTATGCCCTTACATTCGACACAGACTGTGGTTGGGTATTGAAGGCTTTGGACAGGACATGGAAGCTCCTATTGGGTCAAATGAGGTGTCAATCGAAAGGTCAGAGTGCGTGCTTCCATTTTGATACCGGATATAGGAAATGTTTACATCTGAACTGAAGTTATTACCGATAATATGTGAAAGTTTAGGTACAGCTGCCAGGTGCTTTGAAATGATGCAACAAGAGTCTGTGGATATTTATTGATGTAATAATGTGATTTGGACTAAACATTTTACTTGATTTGATCATTTGGACATTTGACAATGAAACAACACCGTTTTTGTCGGGAAGTTATGGATCAGTGGAATACTATGATGCTTCATATGTGAGTTGCCTAAATTTTGTTATTGGTTGTTTATATGTTGGTGGTCTGACAAAGATATAGATTGTACCTGCTGTTGTGATTGTATCTTAAAATGGTTTATATCAATAGAAAATCAAAAAATGTAGCTTTCCAAAGATATGTGGCATGTGTACCAATGTAACACACAGCAGTTTTGTTTATCGCATACTTTTATTTTGTACATTTAAGGGCCCGTCCGCGGGCTGTGAATTCTATCATGTTAACGTTACATACCAAAAATGCCATGGTGTCAGTTCTGTGATTGTGCTTTTGAATCGTTGTCAGCATTTTGCCAGCACATGAAAATCCATAGTCATATTCCTAATACTGTTTTCAAATGTGGTATTCCTGATTGCTCCAAAACATTTAAAAAGTTCACTGCTTTCAAGGCTCACATATTCAGGTATCACAAAGACAGGCCCTCAAAGACATCTGTTGAGCCATTAGGAATTGATGCTTTAGTCTGTGACATTGGTACTTTCAAGAAAAGTGCAGTGATTTGAAAAACTTCGTTGAAAACTTGAAAACTCATATCAAAGAAGGCACCAGAGTGCCATGTCCATTTACATGTAATAAAAGCTTTTCTGTAGCATCTACATTGACTTCACATTTATCCTGGAATCATCGAAACTCTTCAGCAGAAAGGTTGCGTCATAACATAACGTTACTGCAGTCAAATGTTTCAGTACAGAGGCCGCATGGTGAGGTATCTAACATGGCTGAACACTCACATCCACAGTCTGAATTCTTTGATTGTGGTGATGGCATAGAGCAGTTGGATAATGCACTATTGCCAGATAATGCAGATGAATCTCTTTTTTTTTAAAAAACATGGCTCTATTTTGAAATGATATTATAATTACTGTGAAATTGACCGCCAGACATTTAACTCAGCTCCCCTAACAAAAGCAGTATTGTGTGGTTGTGAAGTCCAGCTGTAACTAACTCTAACACTACTTTAATTTCACCAGGGGAGACTATTCCTCTAATTAGGAAATTGCTCATTGCTATAAATTAAATGATAGTATTACTGTATTGATGAACCATTCTCAAAAACACTACTAAAACAGAATGAAATGGTGAATCCTATGAATGGTGTTTCAGAGTTATTTTAACAGTTATGTAGAACTATGAATAGACAACTACATAGAACCACAGTGGAACCCACAATAGTTATTTTAATTATTATTATTATTATTTATTTATTTATTTATTCACTCTTTTTTTTTTTCAATTACAGGTCAATCTCTAAGCAACAAGTGCTGGATGTTAAGTTTGGAAGGCCAAGTTGTGTGTGAAGGAGCACAGCCCAACTTTATCACTGGCCTGGCAGCGCTGTTTGCCTCCTATAACTTCAACTTGCAGTACCAGGAAGAGGCAGCATGCACCCTTGAGTTTGTTCAGAGGTTAGTCATTAGTCATATATTTTAGACTGAATTGTCACTAACTTTGTCTGGACAGTATTTGTTAAGGACTTCATTGTTTGTTTGTCCCACAAACGTTTTGTACAGCTGACTACTGGGAATAACAATAGGGCCCTGGTTTCACAGACAGGGCTTAGCTTAAAGGAGAACTCCGGTCAATTTTAACATGGAGCTCATTTTTTTGTAAATTTGGAGTGCTGTGAGTACAGAGAACAACGACAAAAATCAGTGTTGCCTACACCATGTTATCCTCTTTTTAAAATTTGCACCCTGTTGACTTAAATGGGGCAAGTTTTAAACCTGCTTTTAGCCTCTTAACATCCTTGATGTGTCATTACAAGTGCACAGCCATGTGAGTGATTTTATTCAGAGTGAACATGGTGAATCTGACTGCAGTACATGTGAAAGATATGAATAAAAGTGATGTTAATTCAGCCAGCTCACATACCTGTATTTATTTCCTGTTTTTGGTCGAAGTCAACAGTAGTCGATTGTGTTCGCTCAGATCAATCGACTAATGTGGACTTCGACCGAAAACAGGAAGTAAATACAGGTATGTGAGCTGGCTGAATTAACATCACTTTTATTCATATCTTTCACATCTACTGCAGTCAGATTCACCATGTTCACTCTGAATAAAATCACTCACATGGCTGTGCACTTGTAATGACACATCAAGGATGTTAAAGGATTAGTTCACTTTTAAAAAAACTTTTGCTGATAATTTACTCACCCCCATGTCATCCAAGATGTCCATATCTTTCTTTCTTCAGTCGAAAAGAAATTAAGGTTTTTGATGAAAACATTCCAGGATTTTTCTCCATATAATGGACTTCAATGGGACCCAAACGGTTCAAGGTCCAAATGACCGTTTCAGTGCAGCTTCAAAGGGCTTTAAACGATGCGCGTTCGTGACGTCACGTAATACGCATTTACGTTGAAAAGGTCTCACAGAACAGAGCAAGGCGAGCATTTGTGCTTATAAAACTTAAACTTTTTTATTTATTTTTAAAATGACCGATCGTTTCGCTAGATAAGACCCTTATTCATCGTCTGGTATCGTTTAAAGCCCTTTGAAGCTGCACTGAAACGGTAATTTGGACCTTGAACCGTTTGGGTCCCATTGAAGCCCATTATATGGAGAAAAATCCTGGAATGTTTTCATCAAAAACCTTAATTTCTTTTCGACTGAAGAAAGAAAGACATGGACATCTTGGATGACATGGGAGTGAGTACATTATCAGCAGAAGTTTTTTTAAAAGTGAACTAATCCTTTAAGAGGCTAAAAGCAGGTTTAAAACTTGCCCCATTTAAGTCAACAGGGTGCACATTTTAAAAAGAGGATAACACTGTGTAGGCAACACCGATTTTTGTCATTGTTCTCTGTACTGACAGCACTCCAAATTTACAAAAAAATGAGCTCAATGTTAAAACTGACCGGAGTTCTCCTTTAAAGGGATAGTTCACCCAAAAATTTAAATTCTGTCAGTAATTACTCACCCTCATGCTGTTCCAACCCCGTAAGACTTTCGTTCATCTTGAACACAAATTAAGATATTTTTTATTAAATCTGAGAGCTGGATCACTCCTCCTTCTATGGGATTGAAGCGTGCCAGCCCAGAAAAGTTATTAAAGACACTGAGCCACTGTAGGCACTTGGACTATTTTAACAATGTCTTTAATAACTTTTCTGGGCCGGCACGTTTCAATCCCATAGAAGGGAGGAGTGATCCAGCTCTTAGATTTAATAAAAAATATCTTAATTTGTGTTACGAAGATGAACGAAAGTCTTACGGGGTTGGAACAGCATGAGGGTGAGTAATTACTGACAGAATTTTCATTTTTGGGTGAACTCTCCCTTTAAAGGAACACTCCGACTTTTTGAGAATTTAGCTTATTCACCGTATCCCCCAGAGTTAGATAAGTCCATACATACCCTTTTCATCTCCCTGCGTGCTGTAACTCTGTCTGACGCACACACCGCTAGCCTAGCTTAGCACAAAGACTGGAAGTAAATGGCTCCAGCTAGCATACTGCTCCCAATAAGTGACAGAAAAAGGCAACATTTTCCTATTTATATGTTGTGATTTGTATAGTCACAGTGTGTACAAATAACAAGGTCATATGAGAGACAGGCATCTTTTAACCGTATACATACTGGGAACTATATTCTCAGAAGGCGAAGCACTGCTACTTGGGTGGAGTGATTAGCGCAACACCCTGAGCGAACTCTCTGCTCCTCACTACCGGGCTTCTCAGGTGCTGCGAGCAAATCACTCACCTAAGTAGCAGTGCTTCGCCTTCTGAGAATATATACACACTGTGACTATACAAATCACAACATATAAATAGGAAAATGTTGGCGTTATTTTGTCACTTATTGGGAGCAGTATGCTAGCTGGAGCCATTTACTTCCAGTCTTTGTGCTAAGCTAGGCTAGCGTGTATAAGGCCAGACAGAGTTAAAGCACGCAGGGAGATGAAAAGGGTATGTATGGACTTATCTAACTCTGGGGGATACGGTGAATAAGCTAAAGTCCCAAAAAGTCAGCGTGTTCCTTTAAGCCAGGTCTAGGCCTTAGTAAAAAAATAGGGTATTTAAAGGAGTAGTTCACTTTAAAATGAAAATTAGCCCATGATTTAATCACCCTTAAGCCATCCTAGTCATATATGACTTTCTTCTTTCAAATGAATACAATTGAAGTTATATTAATAAACACTCTGATGTTTCCAAGCTTTATAAATGCAGTGGATTGCTACCATCAGATTGAAGCTTAAAAAAGTGCATCCATCCATTTATATAAGTACTCCCCACGACTCTGGGGGGTTATATAATGGATGGATGCACTTTTTTGAGGTTGAGTAAATCATGGGCTTATTTTGTTTTTACACATTATCTGTTTTCTTTCTCTCTGTATGTATGTATATATATATATATATATATATATATATATATATATATACATATACAGTCTATAATATTTCATTGAGTTTTTTCTTTTCTGCCTTTTAGACGCTTTCTTGACATCAATCCTGAATGTGGATCAAAAACAAAGAAAGGAAAAGTAACTTCAAAGAAAACTGGCCAAGTTGTGCAAAAAAAGAACACCACTGTAAGCCCACAGGTTTCCTCACTTCTGCGAAAACTTGCAGACTTTGAATGGAATTTTCAGCAAGTGCATTAAAAGTAAATATGATTACTGCATCGCTAATTCCATTTATAAAAATACAACTGGCATTTCAGCCAATTTGTTCTTTTCTTTTTCTTTTTTTTTGACTCTTTCTTGGTCACTTTTAATTTCTGAAAAAAACTTTCAATTTGTTAAAGGTAAACAAGATTACTGCATTATTAAGTGCTAAGTGTTAACTTGTTGCTGTTAAATTAACATTTTACATGTTTAAAAAAATAAAAATATACACATCTGGCATTTCAGCCAATATGTTCACATAAGGCAATTGTCTGGTCTTTGCTTTTAACCAAAATAAATGTTTTAAAACCCTGAGAATGTTGGTTTCTATTTTCTAGTGTGACTACTCTTATGAAACTTTAAAGTATAATATTTTTAATTATGTAATAATTAAAGCAGTTTTCCCTGTAAAAGTACAATTTATTGCTGTAGACAACAGTATAATACTGTAAAACTATGGTATATACTGTATTTTGTAATTACAGTGCAGTACTGTAAATGTTGTTGACAGTACTAGTTCTGTAAAAATACAGTATGTGGCTGGCAACCCAGCTGCCAGTATTTTACTGTAATTTTACAGTGCAATACTGTAATTGCTGTTTACAGTACTAGTTCTGTAAAAATACAGTATGTGGCTGGCAACCCAGCTGCAAGTATTTTACTGTAAATTTACAGTGAAAAGTTTTATAGTGTATGCATATAGTAGTTTGTTGTCTTCTTGAGCGTCAATGAATGTTTGCACCTTGTGCTGTGTAGAAGTCCCTCAATTGTCCTAAGCTTGATATATATAAATATATATCAATAAATCATTGTAATATATTGCCTTTCATAACTGTTACCAGATGGCCCAGACTCGGAGACTACAAGGGTGCAAATTGAATGAAATCCCAGATGCAGTTTATTGTGCCACTCCAATCCCAATCAATAATTAACAAAAAAAAAAAGTGGTACACAATATGGGACTTTTAATTATATAGAAGCCCAAAATTCACATGGGACTCTTATTTTGAAATATCTACACTCAGTTGGGATCTCACTGATGGCTGATTTGCTGAGAAAAAGAATCTGATTCAAACTGCTAACCTGAGCACCTAAGTTCAAACCCTCTGCTCTTTCTATGTGATTCATGAAAAAGATCTGGTTCAAAAGAGTCGTTTGTTCATGACTCTCTACGCACTGGGGTTGTTGTTGTGTGCAGTCATAGCAGAACAGGTATAAAGTGTATATTCTAAAAATATATTCAATAACTCATAAGATGATATCTAACAAAACCACATTTGAATGCACACAACCAGACTGTCACCAGTGGTGAATAGATTGTAAATTTTTGTCGCAATCATTTATTTTTGGGCGCATTTGTGACCATTTTATTTGCAGTCTGGAGCCCTGATATAACATCGATTAAAAAGGTATGACATGAGGAATAACATTTTCCTTGATCTTTTGTCATATAAGAGAGGTCATTGTACTATAAAAACATACTGCAAGTTTCAGACCTGAAAACGTCCTCCTTAATAGAAAAAGAGCATTTATTTAAACCAAGCTAAGTCTCGTTTGGAATTTGTGGAACTTGACGTCACAAGGACCAAATATATCTGCATATGCAATGCCTATTTTTCCGTCATTTCACCCTTGGCCCCACCCACTGGTGCTCAGTCAGTCACTGAAGAGGAGAAATGAATCCAAAGCAATAGTCAATAGTCCATTCATGTGCCTGTCTGGATTTTAATGTTTTTCTACATAAACGTGTACTAGACGAACGGCTTTGACCATTATCATACATCTTGCTGCTTTTAAAAGACACTATGTCAAGTTATAACTCTGAAAAGGATCCCCCATTGTTTCATTCAGCAGGGCTATCTTGCTGTTGTGCTATTTGGAAGGTCTCCTGGACGTTTTTGCACCCATCTGTGCTATTTTTAATTGTAAACATTTTTGATCGTTTTGATGCATTTCCAGCAATGAGAGATGTGAGGACCACTTTAACCCTTTGATGCACAACATGGGTCTAAAAAGACCCGACTGAGTTTTCATTTTCTATATCTTTGCAAGAAATTAATTTAATCATTCAGTATTCCAGGTATTCCTCAATTAACTTGTTTTAGATCATTAAAAATCCTAATTGAAATTTTTCATTTCTTGCTTTTCGAATAAAAATCGTTTTTGTATCGCAACCCTTCTAATGCGCAACATGGGTCTAAAAAGACCCGTATTCATTTCCTATGTTATTTCATGCATGGCTGAGTGTTTCTTTGCTGAATCTTTAAAATATATGTATTTTATCATTTGTTATTCCAGGTATTCATTAAATATCTTGTTTTTGATTTCCACACATCATTATGTTTATGTTTCCTTTCTTACTTTATAAACAAACACAGTTTTTTTATTTTATTTTTTTTATTTCTACATCAATTTTACATACATGGGTCTAAAAAGACCCATATGGAAACCTTTGATATTTGCACATTGTTGCAAGTATGAACATTTACTGCAGAATACTATTCACCTGCCACACATTTCACAACTCAACACGGCTGCTTTTATATATTTGATGCAAGTCTTATTTTATTTTAACCACAGAAAATATTTTGTAAATATGGACATAATTTTTTAATATTAGGCTATGGTTACCCTTGACCTTGTAATCCTAGAGAGAAATTACTTGTGAGAAGGAGAAACATGTCCAATACTATTATTAGCTATGTAGCTGGTGACATATTCTAGCTAGCTAATGTTAGCTACACTAAAAAAAGATTGTATTTCAAAGCTTATTTACATGTAGAAGGCCTAAAAGTTCATAATCCTTCATATGCTGAAATGATTCAATGTTTTAAGAGTTTAGGGTTATTTTTTCCCGCCTTTTTGATTTTCGAACTGTAACTGTCAACGCCACCTCATTACTGGAGCTCAGCAGTCATCCAATTACACAGATTGTCAAGACACCCTCAACAGGTAAATTATTTATTTCTTAATATCTTTTTAATCTTTGTAAATCTTTTTTAAACTTTCAAGTTGTTAGTGGTTTCCTGCTAGTCATTACCTTTTTTAGTTTACATTTAAGTGTGAGCAGCTCTCTTCAGTTAAGGACACTTTTCTCTACTCCACTAAGTAGGCTAACAGAGAAATATAATGTATGTCACACAAAAAAACAAAACATTAAAGTCCCATGACTTTATATCCCTTTTTTCTTTTAACATTGTAAAGGGCTCACATACTGTCCATTTATGCTAATTGTGGCCTTCAAAAGCGTAATTTCTTTTTACATACACAAATAGAAGAGACACACTGAAACTGTAAAGAAACTAATATTAATATATCTCTTAGCTGTTTGAGCGAAACTTATTTTTTGTCATAAATCAAAGGTTTTGGACATATAAGGTTTATGTCCAATAATGACACTATATAATAACTATATACTTGATAAACTGTTTGATGTGCATTTGAAAATATTCTTGTGCTTTTGAATTTCTTTACACAGAGTGTGAGTATGACTGGGACCAGCCAATCTAGATTAACGGTTGAAATGGTTGTCGAGATGCTGCATAAAGAACAGGATGAGGAAGATGAGGCAATTCTTAGTACTGATTCAGACTCTGTGATATCTGATGCTGAGGACCTAGACTATGTGCCACAGGATCAATCTGGAGTTGTGGGTGTAAATCCAGCTCTTGTAGATGAAGAAGACTCCTTTGATGACATTGAAGACTTGTCTGATGAGTCCTCTGAAGATGAAACTCAGACCCAGTCAGATAGAATGAGTAAAAGGGGGTCTTACTGGAGCGAGCATCCCAATGGACAACTTCTTCACCAGTGTCCCTTTGGCTGAAAAGCTTCTTGAGAAGAACCTGACCATTGTGGGAACTCTTCGCCAGAACAAGCAGGACATACCGCCTGTCATGAAGCCATCCAAATTGAGGGAGAAGTATAGCTCAGAATTTGGATTCAATAGCAACATGACCATGGTAAGCTATGTGCCAAAGAAGGGAAAGGCTGTTGTCCTCCTGAGCACCATGCGTGATGACAAAGCAGTGGATGACAACAGTGTTTCTTTCAAGAAGAAACCACAAATTATCAAGTACTATAACAAAACCAAAGGAGGAGTGGACACAATGGATCAGATGGTTCGCACCTACTCATGTAAACGGAGAACACGGAGGTGGCCCGTGGTGCTATGGTACAATGTACTGGATGTTGCCACCCTCAGTGCCTACACCATCTTCACTGCACATCACCCTGATTACATGGGTGGTGTGAACAATGCAAGACGGCTATTCCTCAAGGAGCTCGTCAAAGAGCTTGTCATGCCTTATATGAAGAGACGCTTGGAGGGCATGCCTCTCCTTCAAAGCCATATCATAGAGGCAATGGGAAGATGTGGGATAGAAAAACAAAACACTCGGCCACAGGAGGACATCAGACAGGAGGGCCAATTGAAGAGGAAGAGATGCAGAATATGCCCAGCTGCCAAAGACAGAAAAGTCAGCAGCTGGTGTTCCCAGTGCACCAGGCCTGTGTGCAAGGAGCACAAACGTGTAGTTGTCATTTGTGAGGCATGTAAGCACTAAGATGGCAATTTGAGATGCCGCTGTACCAGTGTGATTTTATTTTGTTTGTTGTATTTTCTTTTATTTGATCACATTCACCACAATTCAATAGTTACACAGTTCAATTTCAGTGTTAACAGTTATCTGTGATATGTGAATGCTATGCGAGACAAAGTGGCAAATAAACATTTCAAGTGTTAAATGTGTTGTCTAAATGACTGCTAAAATGATTAATTTGACAAAATGTTGTCTTTATTCTTTTGTTTTATCATGCTTGATAAGTAAATTTGATATAGAGAAAAAAAAATTAAAACAAGAAATTTTTAATATTTATAAATCATGGAATTTATAGATCATGGAATATTAAATGCTTAAATAAAAAAGAAAAAAAAAAAGAAAAGAAAGTCCAGCCATGCATGAAATAACATAGGAAATGAATACGGGTCTTTTTAGACCCATGTTGTGCATTAGAAGGGGTATCCATAGCTTGCGCATCAAAGGGTTAACAACCTCGGAGGTCACAGAAGGTCTGTCTTTAAAAGTTTATTAGCTATCGTTAATCAATTACCGTATAAAAATAAAGAACAGGATTTTTCACTTCCAAAACAAAACTTTTAGGCTCCACTGTTGAGAGTGAATTAAATCATAGACATAAATACCTTATTGGCACATACAGTTGAGTAACACCAGAGATATTATTTTGCTTATAATAACCTATGGGCACAAACGGGTTGTACAGTGTGGGTTGGCACGAGAGAGAGAGAGAGAGAGAAATATCAGGCGGAAAGTGCTGCTGCAGTATTTTGACCGGGGAAACACAGAGACCCACGTGCACACAGCGAGCTGCCTCTTCCCAATTACATTATGTCTCAAGTTCACCACAGCCAGCTATTTAAAGAGACAGGCCTGGTGACAAAAAGTGATATATTTAGTGTCCCCCCCTCAGCTTCAAAGACCCTCTCGTGTCTATATTGGGCGAAGACGAGTCCCTGTGACTGGATTTTGGTACTGTTACTGATATTTTTAGAAGAGCTGATTATGCTCCTGCATATTAGTCTATCAAAGACCCAGGGGTCAAATACACACACATGCATACATACATATCTTGTCGACACCTTTTACTTAAATGAATCCACATAGCTGATATAAAATAAAACCACTATAGATATAGGTTACATTTCATACATTGTAATACAAATTAAATGAGCTACTTGCATATGCTGCATTTATGCCCTAGTTTTAGATGTATGTTACATTATGGCTGTGAATCTGAAAGTGTGAGTTGATTGATTTTAGCCTCCATTACAAAAGACCCCAAGCACAAAATTGTAAGGTCAAATCAATTCATGCACATAACGAATGGTATATTCAAGGCTAGAACCAGCACCTCTCTCTACTTATTGACAGATAAATATGTTACCATTTTTTAACTTGTCCCAGCACAGACGGCCCAAGGACACATGAAACAAAATCTAATGTCTACAACCATATTCAAATTCTTAACAGCTGATAACAACCCTCCCGATAGAAATAGCCCTTTGGAATGGGATCAAGCATGGGCTTTGAGCCCTAAAAGAGGATTCCAGGTCAATAATGAAAGTGATAAATGTCTACAGTATATGACTTATGACATGAAAGGCATCCATATCATTGTGTGCCAATTATATATATATATATATTATTCTGAATATGGTCTGATATTTGATATAATGGCAGGCATTATACGTATTGAGAGTTTAGGCTTACTATACCAGTGAGCTTATAGGACCTAGTACTCATCAATTTATGAATCATTAACAAATGCTAATATACAGTATGTTAATATAAAAAGTATCACTTTTCATTGAAATTGTTTTTTAAATATCAATAGCAGAATGAAAAATGTAAGCTGCAACAGTGTTAAGTAAACATTGTGTTGATGGCTTTAGGATGACAGACTGTAAATGGATGACTGTAATAAAAAAAAACTGTGTTCTCAGCAAACGTTTGGTCACGACTAGCAGAATTCCAGGAAATTTTGGACAGACTCTCTCATTTCACCGCGGTGGAGGCAGTTTTCCTGCCTTTGAATTTCAGTACTAAGCTACAGGTCCTTTCCCTTCAGCTTTAAGACAGCTGCAACCTAATGAGTCAGACTTTTACAGATACATTGTCAACAAAGTATTAAATAATTTTATCAGAATCAACATTTTATGAGTCAATCCCATAATGGTGGGAATTTTGAGAACTGACGAGTCGACTATTTACGTGCAACAGAAAAATTCATGACACCATCTATTTACATGACCCCCACAGAAATGATCATGCAATGAGACATCTCTTCCTTTTTCCTCTTTCCTTTACACACACACACACACACACACACACACACACACACACACACACACACACACAGAGAGAGCGAGAGAGAAACAAAATATGCTTTGTGATCCAGAAATGGTCAAATATAATAATATCAAATTGTCAACACGCACACGCACACACACACATATTGGTGGGGATAGGGGGATCAAACGATCAAGAAAGAATTTTCCACAACTTTTTGGCCTTTCTAGAACAATTTAAAATAATAATTTTGATAGCCTCCATTAAGCAAATAATTTTGTGACCAATAACAAAGAAAAAGTAAGTTTAATGTTTTTCAATTTCCTCTTAAAAATGTTTGGTTAAAAAAAAAAAAGAAAAGGGTAGTATTTGCAGACTTTTATCTGCTAATCGTGCAGTAACTGTGACACATATGGCAGATTAATCCTTTGTTTAATATTATAATGAGAACCGTTATATGAGCTTTTGTCTGACAGACATGTAAATGAACAGCCTGCAGGTCAACGGCAACAGTTACATTAGAAAACAGTTATGTAATGGTTTCTGTTGTCAAAGCATTTGAAATGACATTACATTTTTAAGTCCACGTAAGGTACATATCTAATCAAATAACATGCTCTATTTGATCTCAAACTGTGGGCTTTGTGATTTATTTTTATTGTCTCCACACAATAAACTTTTGCACAAAAAAATCCCATTACTAAGACAAAGATTTTCCATATATAATAATTTGCAAAAACTAAAAAATATACAGACAATCTGCATGGAAGAAGCCATTCTATGTTGCCAGAAATGGAGATAAAAGATTTTAATTGTAATTTCCAAAGCAAAAACCACATTCAGTAGCCTAGTCTATATAAATCTGTAACAGATTTCTGACCAATACATTTAAGGACAATGACAAATAATCAGTATGACCTAATGCAACTAAAAATAGTCTATGGCTATTGTAGGCCTATTTATATAACAGATGACGCTAAGGCACAGTAATTGCCAAAGGCTCATATAGACTATTGCTTTGACAACAGAAAGCTGGTAAGAATATAGAAGCCAAAACCAGCAGTGCATTCTCAAATGCTTTGGCTAAACGGTAAGTGTCATGATTCAGGCATACTGTAGACTACAGTCGCACTGAGGGTTTCTCAGCATCAGATACCCTACTGCATTTTGTTTACTCAAGGCCACCTGTGCAAACTCTCAGAATAACTGATGTGCGCTATAACAACTCTTTGTTTAGGTGCATTTACACACTTAAAGCTCTATTTATATTTATTCAAATGAGACTCAGATTATTATACAAATCCTAACAAATCAAAATGTCCACAAACAAACTGGAAGATCATTTAATCTTAATGTATCAAGATAAATTGTGATTTGCTACAGTTTTTAGAGATATTTCCTGCGTTAGCTTGACTGGTGATTTGCACAAAACTTTTCAAGAAAAGTTCCTGGTCCTCTTTTATTCCCAAATCAAAAGAAACAAAAAAGAAGAAGTTATATTTTGCATAAAGAGAATGAAGCACATTTTATGGCCCTTTGTGTTTTAGTTTTTTTAATTGTGACATTATTTTCATGATTGACACATTTTAGAATTATCATTAAGGTCCAGGTTACAATAATGAGAATAAGGTGATAAAATGTGCTTAAATAAATATTCTGGGTGTAATACAAGTTAAGCTCAATCAACAGCATTTGTGGCATAATATTAATTACCACAAAAATAAATTTTGACTTGCCCCTCATTTTCTTAAAATAAATAAATAAATAATAATAAAATACAATTTGGGTCACAGTGAGGCACTAACAATTGAAGTGAGTTGGGTCCAATCCGTAAACATTAAAATATTCACTATTTCATGTGTCACAAGACACAAGACATGTTAAAATGATTTTAGTGTAATAAAAACGCTTAGAAACTTTTCCTGTGTAAAGTTACAGCCAATGATCCAGCTTCATTGCCATTACGATGTAATGTCAACAAACCCTAAAATGACTGTAAAAATGACGATTTAATTCAAATTTAAGAACAGTTAAAGAGTTGCATTGAAGACAAACTGTTACAATGACTTGGCGCTGTACTGATTCATTTTCGATATCCGGTAGCGAGAGCGATGGAATCGGAACAACCCAAATAAACAATAGCAAACAACATTTCTAAAGACATTACTTTGCAATATCGTTTAACTTAAGCAAGCACATATTTAGTCATTGGTTCGGTACAAATGGGCCAGAATGGACCAGGCGCCTGTAGTAGAGAAAGTGTCCGACACATTGAGCTGTGTTTCGTTGCTGGATCCGTTCATACAGGAATCATCAGTATCCGCTCTTGCAGTGTCGCTTTCAACTTACCTTCGAGACGTCATGGCCGTCCTGGGAGCTGTCAGATGTGTGTGAGCGGACAGAAGGGGTTAGTGGAAAAAAGTGATCCTGCCTTCGCCGAGTCACTGCAGCGGAGCTGAACGCGAGCGCCGGAGCGTCAGACAGCGCCCGACTCACTCTCTCTCTCACTCACTCACTCACTCACTCACTCCGCCTCTCGCTCAGAGACAGAGGACACACTCTGACAACTGGGTGCGAAACTGTATCCACTTTCTAACAGGAGTTAAATATGATAAAGCTGTAACCGTTTGATACGTTTAAAAAAATGACACGAATCGCCTTTCAAAGACTAAAGTCACCACCAGCTGAGTGTTTGATTTTATCTTCACAATCTACAAACACGCATTAATAAGTGCAGGCTCTACCACCATTGTTAAGTGTAAAAGGTGATTAAGGGGCGGTTCCGAGGGGAGTGCCCCCATGTCAATAGGCCTGGCCCCTCAGCGGCCCCCTAAATTGGAGTGGTAGAATGGTAAGAGTGAGTCTCATTTTCCATCCCACTGAAAGTTCAGTGACCCCACATCATAATAAATAGACCAAAACATTATATTTAAAGCTACACTATGTAACTTTATTTGGTTAAAAATAACTAAATGTTATTATTGAGAGCGTGCAACAAAAATCTTCTTCCAAACCATGTCTTTACTTTACCCAAATGAATACTGATAACCTATAATAATAATTATTTATATTTTAGAGCTTTCAGAATGGATTTCACGGAAATTGCATACATACGTCATTCGTCCGTGCGTGTTCACGTCATGTCCATACAGAGAAAATAAGCTCCGGTTACTGTAGCGTGTGAATGGTACGGGAGTAGCTGAAGCTGAAAGTTTGATGTCACAATGAACGAGAAAAACTGACCATGAATCATTGGATCACCGGTTGTAAAATCAAAGAAACCCCTGAACAGCAGAGTCTACAAGCAAAAAGGGAAAGCGACTCTGTAATAAAACCCAAATCAACATCGGCTTGGCTTTTCTTAGGTGGCAACAACTCCGAGATCTGAAGGGATTTAAAAGTGACCCAGAGATAAACATACCTATATTACATGATATTAAAGCGTGTTTAACAAATGTTAGCAGAGTAGCAGGTGTTCAAAACATGGTAAATTATACTCTCTTTTGATAATCGTACACCCGTAGCACAAATGTAAACGTTGCGACTTGTTTATGAATTTGGTTGTTAGGAGACATCTCTGGTGACAGTCAAACACCTGCTAAGCTAACGGAAGCATTTCAGTTTTGTTTTCTTTAAACATCATCTTTTGAGCATCTGGCAATGGAAAGCATTTATGGTTGGAGATTGGAGATATCAAGTAGAATATCCCACATTCGATTTGAATGGAACACAGCATTAATATTAGCAACAGCATTCTCTAATAAGAGGCGCACACCAAGCGCGCTCAAGAAGGATACACAGCCACTGACAGACATAATAATGATTAAAAAAACACACACACACACATTAAAGTCATCTTATTTGTCACATATAATTATGATGCATGCAACTTTTTTTAAAATCACAGTAATTGAAATAGATATGTGCATTTATATAATCACTTGCTACACTGGACCATTTCAAAAATTCCTTAAAAATTCTTAAAAGTAATGGTGACAATTTACAAGACCTGTACATGCTGATTATATCCTACTGCTTAAATTCTAAGCTAAAATCTTGATGTAGCCTGTCTTTAATTTTACCCAAGAATTTTTCTGAATTATTCATTCTAAAGAAAAGCATGGCAACATGGCTTAATGTTAGTGGGTAAAACCAGAATGTTAGTGTGTATTGACAAATTGAAACGTTTGTCATGAGCCTGTATGTTTATGTATTTAATTTTTTTTTTTTTTTTTACATTTTACTCAAATTTGGTGAATCTTTGATGTCTTTATAAAAATGGCAGTTCACACATATTAAAACAGCAAATTATGCTTTATATGTGTACAGGGGACATTTAAGGTGTAATACAGCTGCCCCCCTACAAGCACACCAGCCCCAGTCAAAATTATCTAGAACCGCCCCTGTGATTGCAGGCAGTTGTTACCTATTATAATAATTAGGAGCTATGTGTAGGAGCTATTTCTTACCCTTAAAAATTCCTTTCACTGTTGCCTCGTGTATTTAGATTACACCATACATAAATATGGCAAACATTTAGTGCCCTGGTATTTTACAAACATTCAATTAATATTCCAGGTTTGATGCAAGTTATGCTCAATCGACATAATTTGTGGCATGATGTTGATTACCATATATAATTATTTCATCTCGTTCCTCCTTTTCTTTAAAAACAAAATATTATACACTCTGACACTTTCAATGGAAGTAAATGGGGCCAATTTTTGTAGGGTTTAAAGGCAGAAATGGAAATCTTATAATTTTATTAAAGCACTTAAAATTAAACTTCTGTTAAAATCTCATGTATTATTTGTGCTGTGAAGTTGTTTAAATGAACATTTTCACAGTCTTTTTAGGTTTGTTGACATATATCCTCATGGCAACAAAGTTGAAAAAGCGAATATAACATTACAAAGAAAAGGTTGTATAGCGATTTTATCACACTAAAATCAGGTTAAAACATATATTGTTTATGTCTTTTTGCTATATTTTCAAAACAGTGAGTATTTTAACATTTACAGATTGACCCCATTCACTTCCATTGTAAGTGCCGCACTGTGACCCAGATTTATTTAAATTATTTTAAGAAAAGGAGGGGCAAGTCAACATCTTGTGGTTATCAATATTATGCCACAAATGCTGTCAACTGAGCTTAACTTGTATTGAACACAAAATATTCCTTTAATAATGAAAACAAATAAATCAGGGGAGAATTTATGGATTTATTGAAAACCTAAAAAAAAATGGTGATCAGCTATACCTAAAATATACACTGTCCCTTATACATTCATGTAGATTTTAAGCTTAACTCCTATTAAAGTTGATATACATGTTATCAACTACCCATATAGGTTACTCCATATTCACTCTCTCAAGTCACAGCTCTAAACTGAGCAACTCCTTCCATGTGATTATCACCTTTATTTCATTTTCTTGCTTGTTATTTTTCTTTTAGGTCTAATGCTGCTGAATAGAAGAATATACATTGTACAGCAGCACAGAGATTCTGTTTTTGTTTTCATGTGTTCCATTTGCATTGGGGTGATTTGAAGATGTGGGCACAATCTGCTGCCAGCAAGGCACTGCAGCAATGCCATGGCTGCCATGACGTCAGTGTCCGTGAGGGAGATTAATCTGCAGGGGGATGTGGTTATGCAATTTTCAGAAATGCAGGGCTTTATCTATGGATTTCTTTCTCTCTACAAATAGTCTGACCTGCTGTACTCTATAGATAGATCCAATGCAAACAATGCTGGTAAGAACTTTATCCTTGAGGACTGTACTTTATGCATGTTAATTGTTTTGTACATTTCACACATATTCTGGGAAAGGCCAAAACTACATTCTATGAAAGAGTGATTCAATGGTGCTTTAATAAAATTAACCACAGATGAAGAAGAATGCTTACATGAAAGAATAATAAAAGTATAATGACATAACAAAATTGTTTTTCTGGCAAGTCCCAGTCACACAATACAAGCAAATTATGTAACAATAATTGGAAGTACAGTAATACATAGCTAACTTTCACCCTACAGTATGCCTGCATGGGTCAAAAACAAGAAATATAGAAATTTATATTTTAAAACACACACACATAATATTGATAATCTAAGTTGTGTGTGAACCTAACCACAGGTTACTCCAGGGATCTGTGACTGTAATAAGTATATTGGAAATCACTTTGGATAAAACAACTGCAGAATGAAAGCTTACCATTATCTTACTAAATATGTATGAACATGAACATGAGATTTAACATGGTGGTTACATACAGTGTGTGTTTATATAGATAGAAATACAATCATTTTAATCCACCTATGCATTTTAGGGTTAAGTTTATTTTTAATCAAAATACACCAAATAGCATCAAACTGTATTACTAGGCTGTTTTCTGAGCTGTGGTGGTGTGGTGAAGCTCAAGGAAATCACTCACCAAAGGAATAGCAAGTGCTACCCACCAGTCCCCATCCAGGATGCCCCATGACCTTACAGCCTGAGGAATCTGTGGTCCCAACTAAAAACCCCATGAGGAAGAACAATGGGAGCCTCAGAGCCCCTGACTTTGCCAGACAGCTGCAGCCTTGTTACTTAAAGTAAAAGCACCCTTTATTGCACTGGTGTGAAGGAATCCTCTGCTCATTTAGGCGTGGATCATTTCATACTAACTGCCATGCAGAGGAATCTAATGGATTTTTCCACTACATTTTTTTCCATGTGGTGCAGTTCTTTAATGGGATCTGTTCTCTTACGTTTCCAGGCAACCCTGGGCTTGTCATGTCTGGTAACATCTGACATTTTATATTGCCTAAAGATAACAGCATCAGACTAATCCACTTGAATTTTCCCTCTCCTTTCTCACCTTTAAAATTAAATACATTATTCTTGTGCTGGTTTAAAAATATCACATCTTAAATGTTCATCCAGTGTTATTCTAAGACTTTTTCTGTGACTATAATAACAAACAAGAAAAAAAAAAGAAGGCAGAGGCTATTCGCACTAGGTGTAAATAGCGATAGATGCTGTTTACACTAAGTGTACATTTAAAACGAAAATCGTCTTCTTAGCACTAAGTGCACATAGTGGCAAATTAATCCTAATTAAATACTAACATACAGAATCACTGCAGTGATTATTGATTCCAACAGACACCAACACCTCCCCTAAACCTATCCCTAAATTAACCACTGTTTTACAACGGAAACCATAGTATCCCCATTTCATTTTGTAGTAAAATCATAATAACCACAAAATTAAACACGGTTCCCTTTCTGTCACTCACTAGACGTTGTATAGATGTAGTGACACTAGGGGTCTCTCTTGAGAGCCTCGGTTACCTCTTATCTTTGAGAAAAGGCCAATGAGAATTGGCGAACAGAATTTGCATACCCCTCAACCGGACATACAGGTATAAAATGAGGGAAGTGTGCATCTGTTCAGACAGATTTTAATTCGGAGCCGTGCTGTTGTATTTCAGCGAGCTGAGTAAAACTCACCTCTAAAGAACATACGCTGTTGGAGATAAGGCACATTTCAGCATTTTTTCTCTTCTCCTGGGTGCTTTGACAGCCCTCTAAAAAGAGTATATATTTTTCTAAAAGAGTAAGCACATTGACGTTGGACGTCTTTTTAAAGATGCGTCATTTTCAAGATGCCCTTTCGTCTTTGTGTCATTCCTGGATGCCGTCGTTACCTCTCTGCTTCTGACGGCCATGGACCTTCTACCCATGAGTATAGGGCGGCGTGGCTGGAGGTGATTTTGGGAATTTAACGGACGTGGTTTGCCGGGTAAATCCCCTGTGGACCACCTGTTCCCCAGCACGCTCGTCTGCCCCTGTCTGGTCCAGAGATGAGACCGTCTGATGTCTCTTTTGGAGCCCCCGAGCTGGATGAGAGTTTTGCCTCTGCATTGGAGAGCGTATTGGCGGACTCCATCGCTGAGTACTCGACTGGGCTAGCACCTTCGGGTGTGTCGGCCCAGTCTGAGGCCAACGGCGAGTTTTCCGCTATGCTTGCCCAGGCCGCCGTGAGTGTGGGGCTGGACTGGAACCCTCCGTCCTCCCCTCAACCCTCCGGTCCACCAAGGTCACAGCGTACGCACTCGGTCAGGTGATGGCCACCCTCGTGTTCCAGGAATGCCACCTGTGGCTGAATCTGGTCCAGATTTGGGACTTCGACAAGGCTCCCTTCCTCAACGCCCTCATCTCCCAGATAGGCCTATTCGGCGACACCGTTGAAGACTTCGCCCAGCAGTTCTCGGCAGTGAAGAAACAGAGGTAGGCCATTCGACACATTCATCGCTGAGGGTGTCCCCCTGTGGCGGTGAAACTTCAGGCAGCTCCGCCCCAGCCCGGGCCCAGCTCTCAGCCCCAGCATAGAGGTCCCCTAAGGAGACGGACGCCCCCTGTCTCATGAACCACCTCCCGGACCCGGAAGGCTCCCAAGTGCTCCTAAGACGGGCAACCCAGGGAGAGAGAAGTCTGCCACAGAGATGGTGTTCATCCCCCAGTGGAGGGCCGGCTGGAAAATGTTTTGTTTCCTTATTTTTCTTTGCTGCACCCCAATGGGCTGTGGTACCCACATTGTCAAAAAAAGAGCAGTTTCCTCACTCCCTGGTTCACTTAGCCAGTGCCCACAACCGGCGTTCTCACGGCGATCTGACACAGATCACTGGCAGTTGGGCCCCCATGAACGCGGACCTCCTGCCTTCACGTACCCAACTGCACCACACTCGCATCCTAGGCCAGCAGGTGATGACGAGTCTAGAGGGCATAGCTACAGAACCTCCTCCTCAGTCACCTACCCACCCAGGCCGGGTACGCGGAGCAAGGTATGTGCTTTCTGCCTCTCCTCAGCACATCCACCTCGCAACGTCGTCTGCTCCCCCCGCCGCGAGGCCTCACCTCAAGGAACTTCACACTTGATCGTCCCATTAGTACCCCTCGCTCGGAGCTTAGATGCGTGGCTTACGCTTTCCAACCCATCGTGGTGGCTAGTCAGGAACATCCGTCTCGGCTACACGATTCAGCTCGCCAGGTATCCGCTTCACCTCAGTGCAGGGTGAAAACACCTCCACCCTGCTTGCAGAGATCGCAACCCTTCTGCGCAAGGACGTGATAAAGCCTGTCCCTTCAGCCGAGATGGAGAAGGGACCTGAAGGGACCTTGGAACTGCGAGTTCTGAACCAGGCCTTACACAGACTCCAATTCAAGATGATGACACAGAAACATATTCTGACATGCATCCAGCATCAAGATTGGTTTGCAGCGGTAGACCTGAAGGATGCATACTTTCACGTCTCAATATTACCCCGTCACAGACCCTTTCTACAGTTCACTTTTGATGGCCAGGCCTATCAGTACAAGGTCCTCCCCATCAATCTGTCCCTGTCCCCTCGCGTCTTCACGAAAGTCACAGAGGCAGCTCTTGCCCCGTTAAGGAAGGGGGTATTCGCATACTCAACTACCTCGACGTTTGGCTAATCTTAGCACACTCTCGTCAGTTGCTCTATGCACACAGGGGCTTGGTGCTCAGGCGCCTCAGCCGTTTAGGGCTTCAGGTCAACTGGGAAAAGAGCAAGCTCTACCCGGTTCAGAGTTAGACTCGGTCTCAATGAAAGTGCGCCTCACAAGTGAGCACGCGGAGTCGGTGCTGAACTGCCTGAGTACGTGCAGACCGGGCACAGCGGTTCCACTGAAAGGATTTCAGAGGCTCCTGGGGCATATGGCATCCGCGGCGACAGTCGCACCACTCGGGTTGATACATATGAGACCACTTCAGCACTGGCTCCATACTCGAGTCCCGAGATGGGCATGGCACTACGGCACATACCGCGTGACCCTCACCCCTTCCTGCCGTCACTTATTTGCCCTTGGAAAGACCTCTGTTTTTATGGGCAGGAGTCTCCCTGCAGTAGGTGTTCATATGTGTCGTAGTTACTACAGATACCTCCCAGTCAGGCTGGGGTGCCGTGTGCACTGGGCACACAGCCACTGGCTCCTGGATAGGGCTGTACCTGGGTTGGAATATCAACTGTCTAGAGTTGCTGGCTGCATTTCTTGCCCTGCGCAGATTTCTGCTACTGATCCGCGGCAAGCACGTGTTGATTCGCTCAGACAACACAGTGACGGTAGCGTATATAAATTGCCAAGGCGGCGTTCGGTCTCATCACATGTCGCTACTCGACCTGCCATCTCCTCCATTACAGTCAGCAGTGGCTGAGGTCGCTGCACACCACTCATGTCCCGGGCAACCTAAACACCACAGCAGATGTGATGTCACGGCAAGGAACGCTCAGCAGAGAGTGGTGACTTCACCCTCAGGCAGTCCAACTGATTTGGGGTTGGTTCAGCAGAGCACAGGTAGATCTGTTTGCCTCCCGAGAATCCACCCACTGCCGCTCTGGTACTCTCTAACGGAAGCCCCCCTCGGCACAGACGCGCTGGCACACAGCTGGCCCTGGGGGTTGCGCAAGTACGCATTTCCCCCAGTGAGACAACTTCCACAAGTCCTGTGCAAGGTCAGGGAGAGTGAGGAACAAGTCACTCTCGTGGCCCCATACTGGCCCACTCGGATCTCACACTCCTCACGACAGCACCTCACTGGCGAATTCCCCTGAGGAAGGACCTTCTTTCTCAGGGACAGGGCACCGTCTGTCATCCACGCCCAGACCTCTGGAACCTCCACGTCTGGCCCTTGGACAGGATGTGAAAGATCTAAACAGTCTACCACCAGCCATCATAGACACGATCACTCAAGCCAGAGCTCCTTCTACCAGGCAGCTTTATGCCCTAAAGAGGCGCTTATTCGCAAATTGGTGTTCTTCCCAAACTGAAGACCCACAGAGGTGCGCAATCAGGTCAGTGCTCTCATTCCTGGAAGAGAGCCTGGAGGGGCGGGTGTCCCCCTCCACCTCGAAGGTTTATGTAGCCGCCATAACGACAGTGGACGGCAAGTCGTTAGGGAAGCACGACTTGATCATCAGTTTACTTAGAGGTGCCTGGAGTCTGAACCCTCCTAGGCCATGCCTGTTCCCCTTATAGGATCTCTCCGTGGTCCTCTCAGGACTTCGGAGAGCCCAGTTTGAGCCACTACAGTCAAAGAGAAAAGAATGCCTTCCCCGATGCGTCCTATAGCATTAGATGGCCCCAGTCGCATCTATCACTCTATGGAGAGAAAACAGAGAGAGAAAAGGCGCGGCCTGCTCCCATACTATTTACATTGCTTCCCCCCCTCAGGGAAGTAGGGAACTATATACGTCTATTGGGGCATTGAGGAAGGTTACGTGCAGTCTGATGCACCTGCTATTTTTGCATGCAGCAGCTTGCTTGCACCTGCATCAGCAGTCCACGTAACACGGTTCGGTTTTGTGCCGTTTTTAGATAGGGACCACTAGTGTCACTACATTGACACAATGTTGAGTAAGTGACAGAAGGGAATGTCTCAGTTACTGTCATAACCTCCGGTCCCTGATGTAGGGAACAAGAACTTGTGTCCCTCTTGCCACAACACTTTACTAGCCGCTAAAATGGCCGGGACCTTTGAGCTCCTCAAGACGCACGCTACCCTCCTTCTATACCCGTATGTCCGGGGGAGGGGCATGCAAATTCTGTTCATCAATTCTCATTGGCCTTTTCTCAAAGATAAGAGGTAACCGAGGCTCTCAAGAGAGACCACTAGTGTCACTACATCGACACAATGTCTTGTTCCCTCCATCAGGGAGGTTAAGACAGTAACTGAGACATTAGTATATTAACACCATATTACTGTAGTAACACCATGGTTAATTGCATGTCTTCCACCAAAAAACACGATTACAACAATATTACTATAGTAAAACCATGGTTAATTTTACATGCATCAAAATCACAACCAACCTTTATATACATTTTTATTTATTATTATGAGTAGTATTAAAGGAAATATTAAGAGTGGAAACAGGATGGGGAAAAGCGGGGAATCTAATCTGTGCCGTCCACATGAAAAAAGCACATCCACACAATCATTACACACAATGCCATTACAGAATCATTTGGAGGAGTAGTTTTTCTTGAATTTGTGTGTCTAGTAGACTAGTGTGCCGCACTGTGTGGAAGGTGCTAGTGCAAATAGAGAAATAGTCATTCTGAAAAAGGGGAAACTTTAAAGTTGTTATTAACTGATAGATCAAGTCACAACCCCAAAATTGCTCAAAGGTCTGTTCTGACTGGGTCACAAACAGCAGGAAAACACTATGATAAATTCACATTATTAATTACAACAATGTGAATAAATAAAAAGTAAATAGAACCTTGACTCTAGGAGCAAAATGAAGCCACATCCACTAGTGTGCCATTGATTTTGAACAGATGTTATGTTACCAATTTAGCATATTGCTGGGCCTATACAGTATGTCCATATTTGATTCTTTATATACCTTTGCTTTATACTATATAATTGGTACTGTGTAAAATTGGTACTCTGTAAAATGTGGGTCCTGAGGTGAAACCAGTGAAAAAGCCACTGTGTTAAAGGATATATCTCCAGACAAAACACTGAGGCTATGGATCAGAAAGTGTGGGAAATGGAGGGATTTATTCACAGATGTAATCAGGAGTAAAAGTTTACAGAAAGGTTTCAAAGTCAGGTCAGTTTGTTTAACATTTTATTTTATGGTGGTTGGAACACAAGACACAAGTATTAAAGTTAGTAATGGTAACATCATGCCTCTCATTCTGTGCACTGCCCTTCAGGAATAGTTCAATCAAAACAGTAGTTTACAAATGCCAGTCAGGGAATCCTCTTTAAGACATAAATAAGATACTGAAAATAGTATTTGTACAGTAAATAGTATTCTTGTAGAGTCCAGAACCACTATTAATGAGGCATTCTGGAAATGTTCTTAAGCATTATTAATATAATTATTAACATTTATGAATTAATTTACATTATGGGAATGACACTGATATACTGGCTAAGGTTGAGAGCACAGAACAAAATTAAAATTAGCTTTAGTCAAGAATTGTGAATGATTTTAAGGCATTTCTCAGTTTCCATTCACACATCAGATTTCCATGGCAATCCGCGCCATAGGCCTTGTTGCTTGGGAGTAATCTATGTAGGAGCAAAGCTACTGGATGATGTCAAAAAATAACTTCCAATATTTCAAAAGAGACAAAAAATGATTCCACTGGAAAAGTGAGGGCGAGGGAATGATAATGTGGCAGGGTGGAGGGCGGGGCCGGGGCGTGATCATACACACCCGGTCCCTTATCAGGCTAATCAAGCCGCCGCAGTCGGCCTTTATCCCTCTTGGAGGCTTGATTAGCCTGATAAGGGACTTGGTGTGTATGATCACGACCCGGTCCCGCTCTCCGCCCTGCCACAGATACTTAAAAGGTTGGATGATCCATACTGTAACTCATGCAGTAATGGAGGGCTCCTGCTCTTAGTCTAGTACACTAAACATCCTGTGAATGCTTAATGATAAATTATTCCCCAACTCCACCCTTCCTTGGAGCCATATCAGGATATGCTTTGAGTGTATAGACACAGTCAGACTTTGTTCCAGTGCACAATACTAAAACAAGACCTCAGTAACATATGACTAAATTTACATGTGATCATCACAGGGCTGTACATGATAAAGATCTTGCAGGTCCCAGGGTAAAAAAGAAAAGAAATTAAGAAAAAAGAAAAAAAGAAAAAAGAAACAATGATACTTTACCTTAACAGACATACATTTGTTTCAGAATATTGCAAAGCATCTGATATCAAACTAATAGGTATGTATTACATTGAGACAGCAGTAGAAACCATAGCATTGCATCTGTTTTGGAATAGGTTACAAAAACCTTTTGACGTGACAAACTCATGCATTACTATTTTTACTGGTTACTGTTGTGAAATGACGAATGTTTTGGGGGCCAAAGTCATAATATGCAAAGGGTCTACATACATCATCACTTTTTTATAGCAAGTGCTGGCAGCATTTTAAAGCAACATTTTCATTTGATATAGGATAGGGGGACAAAATGCTGTGAATACATAATTTTTTGTCTGATGATTGAACATGCCAGGAATTTCAATGCTTTTGAATCTATTGAGTCTCTAATATATTCCTTTGTCACAGCGCCTCCCAATGTTGAGTTGTTGGAACAACCATTTTTCCTTGCACATATTTTCTCTCTCACACGCACACACACACACACACACACACACACACACACACACACACACACACACACACACACACACACACACACACACACACACACACACACAAAAGAAATCCAGATTGACAAATAGCAAATATATATATATCATTATTACTGCCAACTTGAATGATCAAATGTCAAAACAGTAGAAACAAAAGTCATTTACATTGCAATGCAGTCCTCCACGTAAGCTACATTTCTGCCCTGAATGGAATGATGAAGATCAAATAAAATCAAGGCAAAATCAACTCAACACTTAAAAAGATGCATGCAACAAGTGGTCATACAGTATATTTATATATGTAATTGCTCTTGAGATATGCACAACACATGAGATGGACGATTGCAACAAAATATGGCATATTCAAAATTCACAGTCTCATGTTGTTCTTTACTATTTATTATTGTATCTCACAGGTCAATTATGATCATTTGCATGGAAAATTATGTTGAATTTCGAGGAAGGCTAATTGTTACGTCAGCTAGAGCTTTCACCCCTGTTAGTGGAATCATGAATGAGGAATATCATACACACACTTGCTCAGCTTATTAAACAGTTGCTGTCATTTGTTGATAGAGCAGACCTTATGAAATATAATGGACCACAGCAAGCGCTCAGAGGAATGTATGGTGTCTGTCAGACAGTGAGAGATCTATGGCACCAAGAAAAGGCAATCAACGGAAAGGTCAAACAGCACCAACCTCATCTGTCCCTGTTCAAGCAATAAGCAAGTATGTTTTTCTTTTGTTTGTCATAGAAACAGCATGGACATAATAAGACTTTTTGCATGTCTTGTGACACCATGTTCACCTGCAACTGAGGATGGGATTATGGGTGGCCGCAGAGATGAAAAAATAAAATAAAAAATAATAATATTATTAAAACAATGTAATTTTTTCCAATATAAAAAGCAAATAAAAGTATACAAAAAAAAAAAAAATAATAGAAAAATAATTACAGCAGTAGACATGGTGTTGGGGGAAGGTGGTGCCAGACTATTTGGCAGTACAGTGTAATATTTTGGGACTGTTTAAGGCGTCCTCCACCAGATGCAGTTCCACCCCGTTGACTATCACGTCTTTCACACATCCAGCAAAGCCTGTGCTGTAAGCCTTAGGCAACCGACGAGCAACAGACAGCTCCTCCAGACCGCCTTAAATGTGAGGGAGAGAGAGGAATGGAAAAGGATCAGATGAAGTATATATGATTTGTTGTACAGTACTTGAATTTCACTTCTATGTGTTGTGGATGTTTTAAGGGTGTGAAGTGGATATAAGTCAAAGTTTCACACTCAAGCTGTGTACAAAACCCCACAGGTGTTCAAAGTATAGGACCTCAACTACTGTATAACCAGCATATGTGCAATGACTAGTTTGTTTGTGACTGTCAGTGAAAGATTGAAAGAAATAGTTCACACAAAAATGATACACCGCTACTTCTCTCATGAACTCAAGAAGAGTTAGTGCAAATACAATTTTCAGAGAATAACAACTTACTTTTCAGTCTTTTTTTCATTCTAAGCCATCGAATGGCTTCAGAAGACTTGAATATACCACATCAATGCATCAGGACCAATTTTGGGATCATTTATGGTGCCTTTGAGTATTTTTTAAAGCTTGAAAGTTCCAGTCCCCATTATTTGTTATTGCACAGAAAAGACCGACCACTAGTTTCTTAAAAGGATAGTTCATCCAAAAATGAAAATTCTCTCATGATTTACTCATTCTCATGCCATCTCAGATGTGTATGACTTTCTTTCTGCTTAACACATATGAAGATTTTTAGAAGAATATCTCAGCTCTGTTGATCCTTTTACTGCAAGTGAATGGTGGCCAGAAATTTGAAGCTCAAAAAATAACTTTAAGGCAGCATAAAATTAATCCATAAGACTCCAGTGGTTAAATCCATATCTTCAGAAATGATGATTGGTGTGGATGAGAAACAGATCAATATTTAAGTCCTTTTTTTAACCATTAATCTCCACATTCACTTTCACATTGTTTCACACTTTGAAAGTGGAAATATATGGTAAAAAAAGGACTTGTTTGTGTTCAGCAGAAGAAAGTAAGTCATACACATCTGGGATGGCATGATGGTTAGTAAATTATGAGAGAATTACCATTTTTGGGAGAACTATCCCTTTAAGAATTTCTCCTTGTATGTCCTTGGATTTGAAACAACAAGAATGATGACAGATTTTTCACATTTGGATAAACTATTCCTTTACCGAAGTAGCAAATGTTTGTGAAACTTGATAGAGATCCCAGAAATGCAGGATAGCTATAGCATTATATATTATTTAATACCAATGAACAGCCTGTGGGTTATGGATACCCAGCATAAAAGAGTGTTAAAAACTTCATTACACCTGAGATGTCTGGGTGTCAGAGGGACAGGAATAAGTGATAAGATCAAACAGAGCTTTTGGGAGGCCGGCTCCAGGGGTTGTTCCCTGACAGCTTTCGGTTTTGCTCGCTCCACTCCTCAGGCTCTTCGAGCACGGCTAAACATTTTTTAACTCCCATTATAATTTGTTTGCACTGCTTTGAGTTCACACAGTGTCTCCTTTTTTATCCTCCCCATGTTGCCCCCTTTAATCAGATTGTATGCTTGGAACTGAAGATCAACAGGGCTAATTTCAAGTGAATTACATTGGGATAAGTAAATAAATAATGACATTTGAAAGAAGGGATTTTAGGTGGGAGCTTTTGATGTTTGGGCTGTCTGTGGATAATGTATTCTAGCTAACGGGCATCCACAGCACCTGATCAACAGCTATTGTAAGGGAGTGATGGCCCTTTGCAGCTCAGCATGCAAATACATTTCTCAACCGTACAAGAAATTGTAGGCCACACTGAGATTTTGAGTCCTTAATATTTAATAATCAACCCTCTTTATCTTGATAGGTTTGTAAAAAGACGATTAGATAACAAACACTGAGGTGTATGACAGGGATCTTCAACAGAGAGATTGTGGTGGGGCTCTAGGGGGCCCACCAATAATTTTTTGATCTTGAAGTCATTTTTATGAAATTACCAAAGCTAAAGAAGCTAACGTTCTGCTAAATGTTTCATTGTCTCTCACACGTTAGACATTTTCAAGGTCCAATACAAGTTAATCTCAATCATCAGCATTTGTGGCATAATGTTGATTATTTTGACTCTTCCCTCGTTTATTTAAAATGAAGAAGCAGCAAAAATCGCGGTTACAGTAAGGCACTTATAATGGAAGTAAATGGGGCCAGCCCATAAACCTTAAAATACACGTTGTTTCAAAAGTATAGCTAAAAGACCTAAACATTATATGTTTTCAAATGATTTCAGTGTGATAAAATCAGGGATTTACCAGCTTTATGTTGTTTAACAGAGTTACATTGTTATGACAACAATGTGTGATATTTGATATTACTTTACACATGAAAGGTTAAGTGATTTTATTACAATATAATCATGTTAACATGAATAATATTTACACCATATAGCTATTCTTTTGAAACAATGTATTGTAATATTTTTGAACTGGCCCCATTCACTTCCATTGTAAGAGCCTTTCTGTAGCTGTGATTTTATTTTTTATTTTTTAATAAAAGAGGGGCACGTCAAAATCATATTTTTTACTTCGTAATCAACATTATGCCACAAATGCTTTCAATTGAGCTTAATTTGAACGTAATGCCATGGCTTTGTAAATACATTAATATAATAATATGCAGTATGCATGTTATAATAGGCCAGGCTTATAATGCAATATATTGTGTAACATGGGGTACCTGCTCCTTCTCTCTATCCACAAAGGGGTCCTTGGCCTAAAAGGATGAAGACCCCTGGCCTATGATGTACTATACACATTTACTTTTAAAAATAGCCTATAGTAAAAACTTATCCTAGAATTAAGACTACTTTCAGGCAACTCTTTCACAAGTCAATATTGTGTTTTGATCTTTCAAAAACCCTCACTGTGGGGGAAGATCCAATTAGACATTAAAGTTAAGAGAGGACTGAGAATATTCAGTGTGGCAGAGCAGGTGAATGTAGTAGGTTTATAACTGAGCAAAGATTAAGCAAAGTAGTGTAAAATGGACTAACCCAACCAGAGAGCGCCATCTGTGTCCAGCTGTGTGGCAGCCAAGGGTGATGACCCAGTGACAGCTGCCTCATTACCAACCTGCAGTGAGCCATCCCTGAGCGCTCTGAAGAAAGATTAGAAAAAGACAGGAAGATATATGGAAGAATTGTCAATCCAAAATGGTGAAATATGGGATACCCATTTCCAAACACTTTTTAATCAAGTTTAATCTGGCACAGATTGTAAGCAAAACAAAATAACTAAACATTTGGAAGTTAGAATTGGCAATCAAAGATAAACAAAACCCATTAGGCTTTCCTATTACATTAAAGAAAATTTAATGTTTTAAAATAACCCCCCTGACAGTTCTGACAGTTGGACAATAGAAGACTATCCTTGCAAAAACTTATTTTATGTCAATCTTGCTGTTCATGTAGGTAATTTCAGGCAAAAAAAACAGTTTGCCGCAAACAACTGGCAGAAGCTCAGCTCATCTTTGGTAGTAGTTCTCCTAGAGCAATCCTGTATTGGCAACAATTGGCAATTTGCCTTAGCTGGCAAACAATTCTTTGGCAATTCTGTGGCAAATAAAAATGTCTGCAACTACTAGCAAACAATAGTGTTGGGGATTTTGATTAATCCCAAAGACTCAAGTCTTTTGAAACAGTTCACCAAAGATTCGTTTTTGCAATTTTTGCAAATTCCACCTTTGTGCCAGTAGATGGTGTACCATCCTGGTTTGAAAATGCCTACTGACTGGGAAATGCCCATTTTTGTTCTGCAGAGACACAAGTCTCACAAAAATGTAATTACCCCTTAATAAAATTGCGTTTCTACCATCCTACTAAGAGACTAATGCACTGCAGTGTTTAAGCATAATAAACGTTACCTAAAAAATAACAACAAAGCATTCCTTTCATTCAATTATTGTACAGCCAGTACATTCAATTCATTCATGAACGAGACATCACAAATGATTGACTCGATTGGTTTATTAATTCGTTCAGCGGGTCAAACTAAATCAATGAGCTACTTCACCGCCCGCACTCAAATGCTTTAGGCTCATAATATAGTCAGTCTTTAGAGGTATGAAAAGCCACCAAAGCAGTCTTGTGCTCAGTTCATTGACTTTGAAAGGGAGAAACATTAGAGAGCAAGAAATTTGAGTCAGCGTATGGAGGTGAACGAGAACGCTTCGTTCACATAAAAGATTTGTTGGAAGAAACAGACTCATTCCAGAACGAAACATCACTAGCAAACAGTTCTTTGGCACACTTGTGGCAGACTGATCACACTGTGAATTCAGTGACAGGAGGTCGAAAGTTCAGCTGCTGAAGTCATGTGTGGTGCCAAAATCGAGTTAGGTGGCACCAAAATAGAGTTGTATTTTTAGTTGTAAATGACGTAATCCATTCAAGAGGAATGTATGTTTTATTAACCATACACCCTAACCCAAAACCCAACACTAAGCCTAACCTTAGTTAGTTTAGATGAGTAAAATTTTAAATTTAAAATGCAACCTCTAAATCATGTTCCCCATTGTTTATGGAAACGTGACCACTTCCTGGTTTCCTCAGAACCAGAACCCATGTCGTTAATATTTTGCATGCAATGTGATATCTGCAGCGACATTAAAGTTGATCATTTTGAATTAATGCAAAAATGTGATATATGCAACATAAAGATGGATGTGTCGCTTGTCAGTAATTCAGCAAAAATGGGTAAATTACAGTGTACATGAATGTTTGGAAACAGCAGGTTGATTTCCTGTGTGATAATTTTGCCTGTGGCAAATATAAATGTCTGCAACTACTGACAACAATTCTATGGCAAACCAGTGGCAAATATGTGTTTACCATTACTGACAAAAAGTTATATGGCAAACCTATGGCAAAAATAGACTATTGGAATAACACTTATGAGTTGTCTTAGAGATGCAGTGTACCTGCTGGCCTTGATTCGTATCCAGCGGTTAGTGTTGACCCGCACAGAAGAGCGTAGCACCACAGGCTTGGAACCCAGGTCATAGGTCATTTGGACACGGCCATCCACAATGGCGAGAGCGATGTAGTCGGAGCGCTCCACTCCTTTCCCACTCCACAGAATCAGACCGTGGGTAGCCTCAGTCTTAATGCTCAGCTCAAATTTATTCACCAGTAGGGCCTTCTCACTAGATTAAAGAAAGGATAATTTTTGTGACACTGTGTTAACTGCAGGATTCGCATGAAACCCTGTAACTTACCTGGTACCTTCAGAATCACAGTGATGAAATTATGGATTAAAACCCAAACATGGAAATTATATATTTGTTTTACTCACCCTCAAGTTTACATTTTTGGGGTGAAATATCCCTTTAACTTTATAAGTATCCAAAACTGTTACCTTGGAAAATATGAAGTCTGTATGTTCTATGTGGCTTGGTAAACTAATGAGAAAATGATGCAAGAATTGATTTACCAATTGTGGGTACAGAGATCTTGAGGGGTCTTTGTGGAACATCAGTAAACTAGGCCATGCTAAGGGGGGATGGTGGAAAACATAAATGCGTGTGTGTATTTGTCTGAGAGAAAGGGATGGTGACACACTTTATGTTATCTTAGTTAAGACTTCCTATCTTGACTACAAGCTCTTAATTTTCGCTTCCTGTAAGGGGAGCACTGAGGAGGATGCCAATTATTAGTTGCTGTATGATGTGCTTTTTGTCTTTTTTTTCCTGTATGTAGCTACCCAATAGGTGAGAGCATAGGAAAGGTGACATCTGCCTGTCCATGGGAGGGTGGTGTCACTTTGACAACAACAGGCAACAGAAAATGAGCTATTCTTTACTTTAGGTCATCAGGGAGCTGATAGTCTCCAACACACCTCACCCTCCTGCCCCCTCCCCGAAACCACACAAATATTCCATAGAGCAAAGCAGCTATTTTTACAAGAATTATTTTGTTTTCGGTGGTGTACCTGTAGCTGCTAACATCATGAGACATTATTTGAGTGAGTGAGTGCATTTGTGAGTCAGAATGGCAAATAGATGTCTGGGGTATTGTTTTCTAAATCAGGTAACATGTAAACAGGTGACAACAACACGGAAACAAGACTTAGACTAAACACAGAAAAGACAGGGTTTTGTTTACAAGAAACTGAGAGGTTTGTGAAAAGACAAATGGACACAATACACTGAAGCAGAGAAAGCAGATGGCGACTGGGCTTGTATCTTCACACCCCATCACAATGAGTCAAAATGAGTTTATTTGGGAGTTTGTCTGTAGCTATATATCCTTGTAATGTAAAGTGCAGGTGTGCATGTGTTGATACTGAATGAATTGGCTTCTGCAAAAAAAAAAAAAACAGCTTGATCCAGACCAAGATGGTTTGCTGGTCTTGGCTGGTCTCACAGCTTGGTCAGACTATTCTGGTATGCTGGTTTTAAAGGAGTTTTAGGCACTTGTGAGCAGGCTGAGAGACCAGATGGCGGATTAGCTAAACAGGCTAAAGACCAGCTTGGGAGGCTGGGAGATCAGCTTTTCCAACTGAAGACCAGTTAGACCAGGTTAACACGAGCCTGGCCAGGCTGGAAGTCCAGCTAAACCAATTGAAAACCAACTTGGCCCGACTGGAGGACAAGCTATACCAATTACTGATTAACTTGACCAACTGAAAACCAGCTTGGCAAGGCTGAGAGACCAATTGAAGACAGGCTAGACCAACTGATGACCAGCTTAACCACCTGAAGACCAGCTAGGCGAGGTGAAGATCAGATTGGCCAGGCTGAGAGACAAGCTAGACCAAGTGAAGAGCAGATTGGTCAGGCTGGAAGATCAACTAGACCAACAGAAGACCAGCATAGCCAGGCTGAAGACCAGCTTTGCCAAGCTAGACCAGTTAGACCAACTGATGACCAGCTTGGTCAACTAAAAACCAGCTAAACCAGGTAAAGATCAGCTAGGCCAGTCTAGCAGATCAGCTAGACCAACAGAAGTCCAGCATAGCCAGGCTGAGAAACCAACTAGACCAACTGAACACCATTTGGCCAGACTGAAACAACAGCTAGACCAACAGAATACCAGCTTGGCCAACTGAAGATCAGCTAGACTAACTGAAGATCAGCTTGGCCAACTGGAGACCAGCTAGACCAATGAAAGAACAGCTTGGCTAGTCTGGGAGACCAGCTAGATGAACTGAAGACCAGCTAGACTAACTTATGAACAAGCTTGGCAAACTGAAGACCAGCTAGACCAACTGAAGACCAGCTTGGCCAGGCTGGAAGACCAGCAAACCTTGTTAGGCTCATTTATGCTGTTTTATTTCAGCATGGAAGGTGTAATTTTATTTTAGAATTGAACCTGCAGGACTAGAAAGTGTCCAGAGTCAAACAATATATGTTGTCTCCAGTGCGGGGAGCCATACGGGTACCTTAAAATCAACGGCAGCTTTAATTAATCAAACTATGAGAGCAGAACGGATGCAGGAAATCAGACTGCATCCTTCCGTGTCCTCTCTAGTCTGCCAAACTACAAACTACCTGACTGGCAACTCAAATTGAATATCATAATGATTGTGAACTCTACGAATGAGTCTAGAATTGGAAATACCTTTTCTTAATGAATTTGATTAAAAATAATGATGCAGATGCAAATCATTATGCAAATTGTGTTGATGAGGCAGTGATGGTGTAAAGCTGAATAATTATTTGGTGTAATTCAATTATTTCCCAATGAGACACATGTAATATGCTGACTGGACTCTTTCTACAGACCTTCCCTTCACAGGGCCCCAGGCCAAAGCTCCTTTAACAGGGCAGCTAACTGTGATTATACACCACTCTGCTGAGCTCATTATTGCTCATGTCCCATTAGGATCTCAAGCATCTAGAACATTCTAAAGGGAAGTAGTGCTTAAACCATTAAAGCTTGATTTCATTAACAGTAACTTGGATTAACTTTATATGATTTATTTTGCTTTTAAACTAAATATTTTGAGAGCAGCTTATAATAGGGTTTAATGGTGTGGTGCATTATTATCTCATAACAGGAGTGTTTAGGCTTATTCAAACCTTATGTCCACCTTTAGGGGGCAGTGGCTCACATGGGAATTGCCATGAAATGCATGTCTCTCCCATACAGTATTACATATTAGATATATTATAACTATGGCTGTTCATTGATGGAAAAACTGTAATCAATGCTGAATATAAATATTCAGTAATCAAAACTGTATTTCAACATTTGCTGAAAAAATCCCCCAAGTAAAGATAAATCAAAGACATTATTGTGGCAGACAAGTCAATTATTGAATCTCCATCTGCTCCATCTACGCTGTTTTTAATTGTTGGTCTATGCAAACATACACTAGATTGTGTCCTGTTTTTTAATAATAATATAGTGTCTCTGAGAGCCACGTAATTATGATGTTGTGCCAAGTTAAAAACAACATACAACTTTAAAAATGCATCTCAAATCCTTGTATTTCATCCCGTTGCTCTCAGTATGTGCAAATAGACACTTAATCATTCTGTGCTGCCTGCTCTCAAGAAGTGTGGTTTGGCGAGATGTTACCTGTAGTATCATATGGACCAGGGAACATGATTAAATGCTTTTTTTTTATTTATTATTAATTGTACTAAATGAAAATGTTAAATTGACAGCCCAAATGATACAATTTCACATTCTATTGTCCCAGTAAACACTAGGGATGTGCTACCAGACAAAAAGCCCTGGCCTTTAACCTGTGCAGGGTGGCTGAGTGTAGGAGAATGGCATGCCATTGGAAATAGTTCGAGCAGAGGGGACTCACCTCTGGTCAGATGGGTTCTCCAGTGACTCAGGGCTTAGAAGATCAAGGGAAGAAATAATAAGCATGCAATAAGTGCCAAAGTGTGGAGGGCAAGAACAGGGATCGCATAACACAGAGACAAGAGGGTCTGTACCAAGAAGCTGGAGGGTGAGCACCATCATCTTACTAGATTATTCTAGTGGTTATGCCACCAAGGGCAAAGTAAAGAGGTAAGAAGACTACCAAAACTAGAATACTGTAGTCATACCAGTATAGCATTAACAGTGCTATTGTTCGGTACATTCATTTGGTACTGCAGTTTATCTACAATTCCATTATTTTTGAAATAGCAAAACCAATATCGCATCTATTAGAGGAAAGCTAAACCAATGCTCTGTTGCAATAGTTAGTGAACTACCTACAGATAGAGTATTTTATGGCATTATAGACATGCTCCCAACATGAAAGATGTTCCGAAAAGCATCTTAATTATGCTGACCCCTGCGATACCTTGTTTTTGTCAGGTTCTAAGACAGCATTGCCAAATCAATGATAGCGTACAAAGCGAGATAAATGTTGATTATATACTGTACATGGACTGATAAGCCAAAACATTATGACCACCTGCCTAATGCTGTTGGTCATTCATGTGCCGCCAAAAGGCCTGGCGAGGCATGGACTCTACAAGACCCCTGAAGGTGTCCTGTGGTATCTGGCACCAAGACATTCGCAGCAGATCCTTCAAGTCCTGTCGTGGATCGGACTTGTTGGTCCAGTACATCCCACAGATGCTCAATCGGATTGAGATCTGGGGAATTTGGATGCCAGGGCAACACTTTGAACTCTTCATAATTTTCCTCAAACCATTCCCAAGCAATGTGTACAGGGTGGCAGTGCACATTATCCTGCTGAAATAGACCACTGCCATCAGGGAATTAAATTGCCATGAATGGGTGTACCTGGTCTGCAACAATGTTTAGGTAGGTAGCACGTGTCAAATTGACATCCACATGAATGGCCTGACCTAGGGTTTCTTAGCAGAACATTACCCAGAGCATCGCATTCCCTCAACCAGCTTGTCATATTCCCACAGTGCATCCTGGTGATATGAATTTCCCAGTTAAATGGTGCACACTTAAACGGCACATACAAGAAAATGGGACTCAATGGACCAGGCGACCTTCTTCCACTGCTCCAAGTTCCAGTTCTGACTCTCGTGTAGGTGCTTTTGACAGTGGATAGGGGTCATCATGGGCAAGCAGACTGGTCTGCGGCTACACAGCCCCATACGCAGCAGGGTGCAATGCACTGTGTTGTGACACATTCCTACTGTTACCATCATTACATTGATGTGACTTGTGCCACAGTAGACCTTCTGTCGGTTCGGACCAGATGGGATAGCCTTTTTTGCCCTCGTGAATCCATTAGCCTTGGGCACACAACACCCTGTCTCTGGTTTGTGGTTTGTCCCTCCTCGGACCACTCTCGGAATGTACTCACCACTGTTGACCAGGAGAACCCCACAAGCCTTGTTTCAGAGATGCTCTTACACAGTCGTCTGGCTATAACAATTTGGCCCTTGTCAAAGTCGCTCTGGTCTTTACTACTGCCCATTTCTCCTGCATTCAACACGTTGACTATGGGAACTGACTGTTCGCTTACCATCTAATCTACCCAGACCTTGACATGTGGCCTTGTTAGGAGATGAACAACGCTATTTGCTTCACCTGAGTGTTCATAATGTTTTGGCTCATCGGTGTATACTCATATTTACCGTGATACTGAAAAGTATATATTAAAATAGTAAAGTGTACTTAATTTTGTAATTTTTTTACCAAAATGTGTGGGTATGCTATGTTTTATTATGCTTATTACAGAATCGTACCATTAGCTTAGCAACATGCTAATGTAACACTCTATGAGTTTTCATGATGGTTATGATACTGCCCTAAAAAGCAGCTGCCTAAGTAGGCAGTAGGCAGCTCACTAGGTTTTGGAACAGAGCTAAAAACAACATACTTTGTTCCAAATGAGGTCAATTGGCAAATTATGAAGAAAGTGCATTGAGGAACAGGTCACTTAAATCGTAAACATGACTAAACATGAAGGTTACCGAGCCAAAGAGAGAGAATAAAGACAAATGGACAGAGTAAACTCTAACATAAATATTACTCCACTCTAACAAATGCAGTGCCACCGTTTCGACATCCTCTGAGGAATTAATTAACTTTTAGGGCTCTTTTCAAACCTGATCAAGTTCAATTGATGACACTCATTCTGAAGGGCTGGTCATCTTTCTTGGTTGAGATTAATTTTAATCTGGCACTTTGTAGGCTACAGGAAGTGACACATTAAACCCTGAGCAGAGTGAACGTCATTGCAGAGGACCTTGTCCTTAATTATTATTGATGCCTGCAGCGGCACACGTTCTTTACTGGACGGAGCCTCTTTTATTGCGTCCAGTTTTTTGAGAGACAAATCCTTGATTAATGTGCCGCTTTCTATTTCATCCTTGGGAACAATTATTAGAAATCAGTGTTAGCGATTTGACAAACAAACTGACATGGCTTAAAAGCCGAGCAGAACTTTCCATGGAGCATAATACATAACATAATTCCATTTAATCAAGCTGCCAGCTTTTTAAGGGCTCAGTGCAGCCACTTAGACACTTAATTACATTCATAAGGAAACAAATAATTTAAAATAAGAATCACGAAATGGAACACCATAACAGATTAAACATCTCTCTAATGAGGCAGTAAAAATCCATTTCAACCAGCCGGAAAATACCAACTAAATATTGATGTATAAAAAAGAGCTTTAAAAAGTTCAAGAAGTAACAAAAAATATTTGCAGTTAAAAAGGGGCTTCATTCAGATTAACATAAATCATCCAGTGAATACACAGACATATTTCAAAATTCAGTTCAGGTACACCCATGCATGATTCCTGCAGGAATCTATCGGTGTCTCTGATCTTCACAGTGCTAAATATTCATGCCAAGCATGCATTCCTGGAAGTGGTTTGTAATGAAGCTGATGAGAATGCTACCTTTCCTGGAAACAGACTATCATGTAAAAAACAAATACAGTATCTGATATATGGGACCTGAAGTTTTAAAAGTATTTGCCTAGATGTGACGCAAATGGGAATATGAAAGTAATAATAATGCGTTGTGTTGGGTTAAATCAATGGATTGCCTATAATGTTAGTGTGGCATGATCAAATTCACCCCAGAATGGCTCTGGGTTACTTACTCTGGGATCTCATTGGTCAGTTGGCTTGAGAGCAGAAGGAAGACAACATATGACACTCAAATGAGACAGACAGACAGACAGAGCATAGACAGCAGACGTTAAGTGTCCAGACAGACAGACAAATAGACAGAAAAACAAAAAAACACAGCACATAACAAAGATTGGAGACACTGTGTGTGTCCTAGATTTAGGTTTGTCTCATGTAAAGCAAGTAAGTTAGAATAATAAGTGATGTAATGTTTATTTTGTCAGTGGTATAATCAGTTAACGTGGCATTGGACAGACTGCAATAATGGAGACATTAAAATAGGTCATAAAGAATATACAGTGGCCCCAAAAATTATTTGGACAATTAAACCCACAAAATAATGTATGAATATCTTTGCAGTGAAATACCAAAGCAGATGGCATTTTTCAATTGGCGAGACATTTCATATCAAGAAGTTAATGGAACATGTCCATAGTGAATGTGAAGAACAAAACCTGTGGTTACCTCTGCTAGGACACATGTGTGAACTTGAGGTAAAACTGATTTCATACATACTCTAAAATCATGTGAGAAAAGCTCTTGCATCAATTGTTTGCAGATGCCACTTGGTTTGTCTTTTTGTATCTAATGCAATGCCATTTAGACATTTTTAAGTGTGACTTAAGTGTACAAAAGTGTTCAAATACATTTTGCCATCATGGTAGAACACTTGTGCCTATCTGCTAGAAACAGAATGAACCTGGATGTAATTTCAGACCCTGGTGCATGTAGGACACATCAAAGCAACCAGAGGAATAGAATCAACTGATAACTGTAAAAGGAAGCAATTATGAAGACAGCACCATCCAGAGCAGCTTTGGGATATGCACTGTAATGAAGATGTGAGGGTTTGAGATCCTTGCATGGGAGTGGTGGGTGAACGAAGGTTCATTACAGTATATAAGCTTGATATTCTACAATGGTGTGCAGTCAAGCAGACTCCTCTGGGTGCTGAGCTAATTGAAACCACCCAGAGTTCACAGAAATCCAAAGAGACAGGAAAGTAGAAGTGGTAATTGATGATATCTAGCCATTAGCTAAAACGAAGAAGCACATAGGGACTAAAATGGGGCTGGAGTAATCTATCTTGTCATCACTCCACATTGACTGTAATATAGAGACGGAACACTCAGGGCAGATTATGTTTGTTGGGGAGGTCACTGACATGAAGATGTGTGGTGACATTACCTCTTCGTGACTCCGTTGTGATATTCGATGTAAGTGTGACCATCAAACGCAATGGCCTCTGTCTCCCCAGCGGATTTCTCAAATATTGCTGGATGGGAAGAGAGAAGATGGAGTCAAATTACACCAATCGATGCAAGGCACAGGGCTGTTTAATTAAATGAAAGGAGGAAAAGTCTGATGTATCGCAGGCTTCATGCTTGTGTGGCTTAATTAAGGTTAAAGATACAACAGCAAGACCCAGCAAGGTTAATGAGGTGAGCAAAAAGTCTTGGGTATTTGGTGAGATTACCGATGTGTGTTTTTGTCTGGAATACCAATTGAGGAAGGACAGTGACTCATTTTACTTTTCAAGTTTGGAGGCGTGGATTTAGCTAAATGTACATTTGAAGTCTTGGCTATAGACTCCACAAGCAATTTTTTTAAACATGCCATAAACGTTGTTCTTGCTAAAGATATTAGCATATCTTGCTTAAAAGGAGTGTGAGGGGGAGATAGAAGAGGCTATATTGGGCAATATAATTTTACAGCAAAGAAAAGCAATATGTAGAAAGTAAGGTACTGACCAGATTGGCAGTGCGGTCCGGGAAATCCGGGTCGGCATATGCACTCATAGCTGTCCAAAATGGGGCTGCAGTGGCCTCCATTCTCACAAACACCTTTGGAGCAGGGGTGGTGGGGGTACATGGACACATCACTGGAGTTAAGGGCATTATCAGTCTTCAGGATTGAAATGCCCATCAAAGTAATCTACGGCCAAATGAACATCAATACATTGAACTCACTGAAACATTTTACTGTGACAGGTGTACAATGTCAGCAAAGCCATCCAATAACATAAAAAAGTGGCATAGAAACAATTTTACATGGGGGTGGGGGGTGTTGAATATTACAACATTTTAAGAGTTTTGTTTAGCTTGGTTGCAGTTTTTTAGCCGGCCATTTAAGATGACAACTTTCAGGCCAAGCAGAAGCCTCTGCCAACCAGTAGTGTTGGCAGTGGATTGATCTAAAGAATGCGGTAAGCAAATTACCCCAAAGTTTACTTACCAATGTCTGCATGTCTTCAAATCAGTCAGGACTACATGCCATCATCACATTATATTATTAAAAGGCATCTTACCTTCTGAATAGCCCCTTTGAAGCCATCTTTGATGTCGGCGGCTCTGGCTACTTTGCGAAAATCAGGGGCTCCACCCACAAAGAGTGACTCCTTCAAGTTTAGATCTGTGTGCTGATTCTGCAGAGTAAAAAAGTCAATGTGAGAACCAACTTGAGCACCAATATAACTCTTTTATTCTATATCAGCTCATCTATCTATCAAACTAGCTAAAAGCCACATCATTTAAGACAGCTATAATGATAATATAGTTTGCCCATAAATTGTTACGGACAAACTGGCAGAGCGAACTCCAGTAAAACCAATCATTGTAAGAAAGGACGCTTTGCATCAGTCAATTTATTGATTTACCTTTCACATCTAATTCTTATTCACATCAATGTGAGTGTTGTATTACAACCCTTAATTGATTTAAGCTCAGCTGCCTGAATGGCAAATTGCTCTGAAACTAACACAAAAAAACAAACAAGAGAAAAGAGGTAGGAAAGAAAGTACAGTGATAATTGAAGCAATTAAAATGAGAACGATTGATATGGATGGTTTTTTAATGAAAGAGTGTAATGGATGCATGATTGTTCCACAGACCTTTCAAAATCTGAACAGTAAACTCTAATTGGTGTAGCCTATCGTTTGCACAGCAAATGACCATGAAATGAGCGTTTCTGCAACGTGCATGAAAATCACTTTGGTTACAGTGGGATTTTTCAGCATGTGGCTCTACTTAAAACAAATTAAAATCTTTACTTTATGTAGGCCAATAATAGCCTTGGGGGAAAGGCAAGTTAATTGCCAGGAAAAAAAAGATGGGACAGCAATGCCAGTTTCAGACGTGTAGTCCAGCTCTTATCCCAGCACTAAAAATGGAAGAATAGCAAAGTATGGATAGAGGCAAAGGCTTGAAAAAGCTCTGGCTGTGGACCCGTGGGCCAGTCCAAGCATGTGGTTGGGCCAAGACAACATAGTCAGGAATATTCTCACCCAGCTGCTGTTTGATATAGTCAAACGTGTGCAAAGACACAAATCCGCAAAACCACCGACAGCCACAGGCAGGATGAGACATATCGTTAAATACTTTACAATAAAGTTCCATTTGTTAACATTAGTTATCAAAATTAATTAACATAAACTAAAAATGAACAATACTTTTAGGGCATTTATAAATCATGGCTAGCATTAATTTTAACATAGTAACACAATTTCAAAATCACAAGTTATATATGTTAACATTAGGTAATGCACTATGAACTAACATGAACTAACAAAGAAAAAAACATATTTGTAATAACTAACATTAACAAAGATTAATAAATGCTGTAAAAATTACATAGATCATTGTTTGTTCATGATGCCTAAATGCATTAGTTATAATGTTAATGAATGGAACCTTGTTGTAAAGTATCACTGACATTTCAGAGTCTCGTTATTTATTGTAATAATCTGAGAGTGAACCGGTGACTAGGGGTTCTATAAAGTTTTCCCAACTTAAACTAAAATATAACAAAAGAACAACTCTCTCTACCTCTATACAACACTCTACTATTATCATATCACTTTCTTATTGCAATCACTAAATATAAACCAATTATTGGTTTGACCGATAACTTTTACCAATATTCACCCTTTTTTTTTTTTTTTACATTACTGTGAGCTTAATAACGTGTTTACAAGTAAAAGTAAACGAAACTTACATAAACTTAGAACATTTCTAGTGAACAAACTTAATATTTTAAGGCATCGTTTTCATAAATTACTCAATTCATGCCTAAGTGAGATGTGTTACAGAAATGCTGGACACATAGCATTTCAAGTAAAAATATACATTTTTATTAAAATATTACTAATGCATATGTTTTATGGTTGTAGTATTATTATTATGTAGTTATTAATGTGTGGAGAAGCAGAAACAAAATTATTTAAGGTTGATTCTGCATCATCTACAAGACAGTAAATCATTGTTATCGGTTATAGTCTTATAAAACCAATATCGGTCGAAATTATTGCTGAAAGCAACAACTTAAATAATCGAAACATCAACTGAACAAAACACTATTTAATTTAAATTTAAGCAGAAAGTAACTAAAGACAAAGGAAAAACACTTTCTAGTTCTGTACCGCACTTCCTTCCTCGCTCTAGTGAAAACACTCCCATTTTCTCCCACAGCATCAGTCTTTCCCTCACTCTCGCAGTCTACATTCACAGCGAGGCTGTTTAATGGCCCTCCCACGCGAGACTAATGAAGACATTTCATTGCTGTTGGAAGGCTGATGAAACAATGGTGGACAAATGATAACTCTCCCTTACCACCCCCATACCAGCTGGCCTGAGGTAAAAGCCAAATTGCTCTTCAAACCATCTCTCCCTCTTCCTCTCTGTTTTTCGCTTAAGCATATGGATTGGTTGAAGATAAAAAGCCCTCGCTTCCATTTGTTTGTTCCTCTACCTCAGTGTTTCTCAACTGGTTTTGCTTCAGCATCCAGATTTTGCATCGGACATCAAGTGGCAACCCAACACAGAACCAACATTTACTCACCCTCATGCCATCTAAGATGTGTATGACTTACTTTCTTCTGCAAAATACAAACAAATATTTTTAGTAGAATAAATATATTTAGAAGAATATCTCAGCTCTGTAGGTCCTTAAAATGCAAGTGAATGGTGATCAGAACTCCCAAAAGCAGATAAAGTCAGTATAAAAGTAATCCATAAGACTCCAGTGGTTTAATCAAGGTTTTTGAAGTGATCCGGTTGGTTTTGGGTGAGATCAGACCAAAATATAACTCCTTTTGCAATGTATATCTTCTTATTGCAGTCTCTAGACACAATCATGATTTCAAGCTTGATTACATTTCCTAGTGCTTGATGAATGAACAGAGTGCAAGATGGCACAACAGGATGTATAATCGAGCTTGAAATCATAATCGCCATGGAGTTATATTTTGGCCTGTTCTCACTCAAAACCAACTGGATCGCTTCAGAAAAAATGTATTAAACCACTATGGATTACTTTTATGCTGAGTTTCTTTTTCTTTTTTGGAACTTTTGGAGTTCTGGTCAACATTCACTTGCATTGTATGGACACACAGAGCTGAGATATTCTTCTAAAAATCTTTGTTGTGTTAAGTAGAAGAAAGTAATTCATACACATCTGTGATGGCATAAGGGTGAGCAAAGAATGAGAAAATGTTCTTTATTGGGTGAACTAATCCTTAAAGAGCCAATAATTCAAAACATACTGTGGTTGGCACAATCCATGTTTATCATTGCTGCCTTTATTTAACATACTGTAGTCTGCGTCTAATTTTCTTTAACTTGCATAGATTTGTCCATGTTGGAATCTGAGTTTGATTAAATGCATAGCCTTTGACATCACCAAGATATGACTTAGCAAGCATTTTCTCCTCCCTTTTAAAGTTGACAAGCCTAACTATGTACAAATATGTTTAGTTGCATTTCATAAAGAGAATTTAGCATAAATTTTCCCCCTGCTGTCTGTGACCCTATCAGAAAACACCTGCAACCCATTTTTGGGTCATGACCCACCAGTTGAAAACCACTGCTCTACCTGATCTTGACTAATGGAAAATGAAGCTGAGATGGACAGTGGACTATTCAATGTTGCTCTTAGTGGGAATGAGGTTGTTGATTTGAGAAAGTGATTCCAGACTTCAGTCATTACCTTGCGTGATTTCTTATATCCAGACAGCACACACACAAAAAGAGCACAGGGGAAGGAAGAAAAAAATATGTTACCAGTGAAGAAAATACAAGAGTATGTCAGTACACACAGAACAGCATGCAGTAGACTATAAATAAGCCTGAGGAATAAAATATTCTCAAACATGATTCAAGCGAGACACTTAACATGCAGGGCGCAAATAAATAAATATATCTGTGTGTACAGTGCCTCAGAAACGAATGCTCAGAGTACATCAGAAAGGGCATAAAAGTCAGTCTATGTTTTACACTACTGCTCCCCACACTATTTATTTTTGCTTTGTGACATGGTATAGTAAGAGTCTGTTGAGTAGAACGACAGAGGCCATTGATGGAATATAAAAATATTTCTCGTGGGGTTTTCTGCAGACAGTGATTTAGAATAAGACCCTTCAGGTTTCTTTAGCTTTTTATGCTCTCATCCTATCATGCTCTTCTTTTAATAAGATTTTCCTTCCTCTAGTGCTGTAATGAAGCACAACTATCACAAGTAGGATGGTTTAATGATAAAAAAGGTACACTTTTTTTAAAGACTTGTGCCTACGCACAAGATTACATGGAGCTAATCACAAATTACACTATGTGGCATAACTGAAGGATGAGTGAGTTGTGAGTTGTTGGTATAAAAGAGCGGCCTGATGCCATTGATCTGCTGTTGTTCTTTGGGTTTGACATAAGCACCAACAGAGGACGCTGCGACTGATCTAAGAGGGTGCAGAACTGTACTGCGCGTGCAGCAAAATAGACAAAGAGTCATTTCCAAGTGGCAATTAAAAACAAATGGAGGGCACAGACAAAAGAACACATGCAAAAACGGCAGTTGCACAAGCGACCCACACATGCACGCCAGACCCTGCGTCAAAGGCATAACTTGCGTCCAAAGCCTTGCATCCATAAAAAGCACTGAACAAAGCATGATGGCCCATACCACTCAACACTGACAAAAACATATACAAAAGTATCATGGTATTACTATAGTTTTTGGACATGAACCATGGTAATACCATGGAATTCTATGAAGTATCTTGAAGTACTGTGGTATATGAATATAGTATAGTCAGTCAATATAGTCAGACAATACCATGGTATTTATCCAAGTGCCATGACAACTTTGGCACCTGAACTGTTCTTTAAAATAAGATTGATGAATTTTGATTTCTGAACCACCCTCAGTCTGCGGTGACATGGAGCCATGTTTTCCAGAATCATGGGTTTAATGGGGTAATTTGCAAAGAAAGAAACAGATCTAGATGTATCATACCGGTGCCTCTCCTCTGACTGGATCTTTGCCATTAATGCTTATCTCTCCTTTCCGGCTGGCCCGCTCAAGATTCACTGTGTTCCACTCGTTCAGCTTTATTTTCTCTTTACTCCTATAATCACAGACGAATATATGTGCACACACACGCACAAAGAAGTGGACGAACAAAAAAAAAAAAGTTAATATGCACCTATTTAGCCACTTGTGATTGACATTGTGAAGATAATTACAATCTAGTCATATTATCACTACAGAGAGAGAGAGAGAGAGAGAGAGAGAGAGAGAGAGAGAGAGAGAGAGAGAGAGAGATAGAGAGATCTGTGTTTACCTAATGACAGCAGACCCTTTGCCCAGATCATATCTTAACTCTAGGATACCATCATTCAGGGAGAGAGAGATGAAATCTCCTTTACCATCCGTCTTTTGACCATTGTAGAAGATCATGCCTTTAGAGTCATTGGCCAGCAGAACAATAGTCATGCTGATTTTTTGCCTATGGAAATATAATGAAAGCACTATAAAATTAGATATGACACTCCATCAGTGTGCATTATCATAACAAATATAGTGGCAGAATTAAGTACATGGACACTTTAGTTACACTTAAAAATTAATTAATGTATATGTATTATATAACAAAATATCAAACCTAATGGCATTTATTTTAAGATACCACTTCTTTAAACAAAATATGTAAAAAAAAATATTGTTTAGAATAATGACCAAAGTATTTGTACACTTTCTGGTTGATCAAAGTTAAAGGGATAGTTCACCTAAAAAGGAAAATTCTCTCATCATTTACTCACTCTCATGTAATTTCAAAGGTGTATGACTTTCTTTCTTCCGCATAACTCAAATGAAGATTTTTTGAAGAATATCTCAGCTCTGTAGGTCCAAACAATGCAAGTGAATGGTGACCAGAACTTTCAAGCTCAAAAAAAAATCACATAAAGTCATCATAAATGTAATCCATATTACTCCAGTGGGTTTAATCCATGTCTTCTGAAGCGATGCAGTCACATTTGGTGGTAAAATTATCAATATTTAAATCCTTTTTACTATAAATCTCTACTTTCACTTTCACATTCTGAAAGTGAAAGTTGAGATTTACAGTAAACAAGGATTGAAATATTAATCTGTTTCTCACCAAATGTGACTGCATCATGTAAGAAGACATATATTAAACCACTGGAGTAATATGGATTACTTTTATGCTGCCATTTTGTGATTTTTGTGCCCCACTCAATTGCATTAAAAGGACCTACAGAGCTGAGAAATTATTCTAAAAATCTTAATTTGAGCCCTACATAAGACAGTCAAGTCAACCTTTATTTATAGAGCACATTTAAAAACAACAGAAGTTGACCCAAAGTGCTTTACAGATCAAGCAAACAAAATATATAAAAACTGATTTAAAGACTGATTTAAAATGAAATATAAAACATAATAAAATAAGTAAAAAAAATAAAAAAAATACAACATCATGCATTAATCCACTTCAACCTATTCAATGATCTATTCAAAAGCCACTGAATAAAAATATATATTTTTAAGAAGATTTAAAAATGGCTAGTGATGAAGCTGACCTCACATGGAAAGGGAGACTATTCCAGAGATTTTGACCTATCACAGAAAAGGCATGGTCAACCTTAGATCTATAGCGGCAACAAGGAACCTTCAATAGAAGTTGATCAGAAGACCTGAGCGCTCTGGTGGGGGTGTAAGGGTATAGAAGGTCACTGATATATTGGGGCGTGAGACCATATAGTGCCTTGTAGACAAAAATCTAAATTTTAAAATCGACCCTGAATTTCACTGGAAGCCAGTGTAGAGATGCTAAAACCATAGAAATGTGATCCCTCTTTCTTGACCCTGTTAAAAGCCTAGCTGCTGCGTTTTGAACAAGCTGAAGGCAGGATATCGCAGTTTGGGGTAGACCAATGTACAATGAGTTACAATAGTCTAACCTTGATGTGAGAAAGAAAGAAATACATACACCTTTGAAATGGCATGAGAGTGAGTAAATGATCAGAGAATTTTCATTTTTGGGTTAACTGCCCCTTTAATAGAACACGTCAATAGATAATGTGCTAAACTACATCTGTAGTTACTCCGACAGGAAATTTGTGTGATCTTGAGGGGAACTGACTTTATACATCCACACAAAAAATTACACTGGTACCAGCTGGTTTAAAATAATTGCAGAAATTGTTAATTCTGAGAGAAGTTCTAGCATAATCTTTTGGCATATGTCATTCGGATTTAATGATCTAATGATGTACAATTCAATTCACCTGTGGCTAAAGTGTCCAAAAGTGTTATTTGGGCCATTGTTCATTCCAAAGCAATAGTCAAATTCTAAAGGTATACCTCAGATCCAGATCATAACGATGAAGGCCCTTGAGCTCCAGATATGAGTCCCCAGTGAAGTATGGAATGAAAGATCCTCCCTTGTCTGACACTGAAAAATATGAATCCATTATGGAGCACATGAGTCTATAATGCCTTGCAGATGTAACAAGTATTGTATGGGAGGGTTCCTCCAATTTAAAGACCAGACACTGCATATAGCCTACACAATCACACGTACACACACACACATACCCAACAACACACACCCAGACACAGCACTGCCACACAGCACAGAAAGCATCCAGCAGTAATTGCACAGGATTAGCACATACTCAGTCTGGGGATGGTAGACTAAGATTAAAAAGCTAATTAGATATTGTTTAACGCAGCAGCAGCTTCACTTTTGTACAGGGGGACACAAAACAATCACAGACACAACAAGGAAGTAAACAGTCAAAGTTGAGTGTGAGAAATGGCAGACTTCTTTTTCTGCACTGTATTTACATGAATGAAGCTTAACATTGTCTTCGTGTATGTTTTTGGGTTGCCACAGTATGCAAAGACTGGCATGTCTTAAGGTCAATATTAGGTCAAAAATGGTAAAAAAAGAAACAGCTTTCTCTAGAAACTCGTCAGTCAAGGACAGAAAGAGATGTGGAAGACCAGATGTACAACTAAACAAGAGGATAAGTACATCAGAGTCTCTAGTTTGAGAAATAGACACCTCACATGTCCTCAGCTGACCTCTTCATTGAATTCTACCCGCTCAACACCAGTTTTATGTGCAACAGTAAAGAGAAGACTCAGGGGTGCAGGCCTTCTAGGGCTGCACCTAACGATTATTTTTTTATTGCTTAATCTAACGATTATTTCCCGATTAGATTATTAACGACTAATTTGCTGATTTTTATTTTTTATTTATTGATTAATATAACAATTAATTAACCCAAAATAAATATAAAAACTTGTCTCATAAAACTTGTTTCAATATTTTAATAAATTATCTTCTCTTAAACAAACAAATGTACAAGAAACAAAGTGTGCGCTGCAGGGCATTATTCTGCACCAAAAATAGCCCTGTCTTAACTGGTAATCTTCATTTTACAGTCCAACATTAATTTTATTTTGGAGATATTTTATGTTGGACTGCTAAACTCGAGGTTGCACAATGTTTTGACATTCCTCCTGAAAGTGACTTGAATTTTACATTGGTTTCATTTATTTTGTTATTGGATTGCTGAATGTAGATTCATTTTATTTTATTTTGGAGCGATTTTAAGTAAGAACTTGTTCAATTCGAGTAAAAGGAAAGTGCAATCTACATTTAGCAATCCAACAACAAATTAAATTAAACAAAATGTAAAATTCTATAGCCGCTTTTCCTATTTAGGGTCATGATTAGTGCTGGAGCCTATCCCAGCTTTACAGGTAGCCAGTCCATCACAGGGCTAAGACTCATATTTGATGAGTTTTATGTTTTTACTGATTTCAATAATATGCACAATGTACATTTAGTTTTTTTTTATAAATGATCAAAATGGAACACTTCTGATTTGCCTGCAAATTTCAAAGCACTTGTTCAGTTTTGTTCATATATACCTACATGCATTGTAAAGTACAGCTTCTTAGCTTTAAAACAATACCTTAATACAATACCTTAACATAAGTTTTTATTATTATTATTATTATTATTCTGACAATTGTTTTTTCTTGGTGGGCCCATCCAAGCTTAAAGGGTTAATAATTGTGCAGCCCTGAAGGATCATACAATATGTCTAATAACAAACTCTTTAGGAAATGTAAATAAAAGTAAAATAAAAAAGCACACTACAATCATCGTTATATTCACAATATTGCCAGCAAAATCATTGCAATAATATTGTGAATATTCAATATATCGCCCAGCCCTAATAATACGCTTAATTTCCAAATAATGACTCCTGAAATAAATGAAATAAGGACATATAAAGTACATTTTTGTCCTCAATACATATGTTCTTGAGAGATAATGGGGAACTGTCAATATTGAAAGTCTGGTGTCTTCTAAATTATTTCTGATATCACATTTTTAAGCAAATATACCATGCTAATCTGTTATGCAACATTTTCTAAATCCGCTTGCATGTAAAATGTCCTTCTTTCCACTCCATGTACTGGGTTTTACATACTGCCCTCTTCCAGAAGGGAGCGCTCACCTGTTGTAATGACTGATTTTGCCATTTCAGAAGAGCAAAACAGTGCTGGACAGTCTCTTATCTGAGAGAGCCACTATCCCTGGACACTTTGCCTGACTGACTCCCCATTAATCATGATGCGCAGCTGACTGATAGAATTACTCATCTCATTGATTTAAGAGATTAAAAAAAAAACACTAGGTCTGATGGATGCTCTCAACTCATTGATTCTGGTTCAACTCAATTTATTTTAATCACCTGCTAATGGAGTCTTTTTTAGTGGAAGGTGACTCTCTAGTCCCTTTCATTTGACAGTTCTGGGTTGAGCAGGTGTGTATGTGAGAAACAAAGAGTGTTTCTAAACCTTTTATTTGTTCTCAGCTTTACCAATGCTTGCGGTATAAAACTTCTGTAGGAATTTTAATGAGGCTAGAGACAGGGAAAAGCAACAGAGTGCAAGTGCTAATGAAAGCTTTAAAATGGAAGCAGAACTGAGTTTCTCCACCCTGGTTAGGGTCCAGCTCCCTAAGGATGCCCCACTACTGAAATCTGCATGAAGAATCCCCCTTCCACCTACCATACGTTTGATCTTCCAATTCAGGATGTAAACGCAGACATAGTGTAAAAGGAAAAATAACTTTAAATTCCCTCCCAGATGCCGACACACCATATTATTAGCTGATAAAGCATATTTTACAATAAGGCACCCACAGTAGATGCCAACTGAAGTTAACTAGAGAGTTAACAATCTCACTTTTCCAATCTACTATAACCTCATCCTGTTTTTACCCCTCAATAATTCTACAGCAAATATCCAAGTCGACCCAAGTCGATCTCGGCAAAAATCAATAATGAAATAGCATCTGAGAAGTAAAAGTTATTTAGGTCCTTAGGATAGTCGATACGCTGATTAACTGTATTTTAACGAAGACGTAGTACTGTACCTTTTTCACAGTGCTTGCCTTCACGTCCCATTGGACATTCACATTTGTAACCTCCCTCTGGCAGGACTTGGCACCGTGATGACTGGTGACATTTATTGGGGTCGCAGGGGTTGTGGGCATCAGCACAGGTTGGACCTGTTAACAGAAATTTTCATTCATGAGACTATAATAGACGAGAAGCCACTGTGTTGGGGTTCCAACCAACTTCTTTTTCATTTTCATACAAACTAGCGACTAGTTAACAGGGTTGAGCGCCATTCAGAACTGAATTGCTTTTAACATTTCAATCCAATCCCCGTATTTGAATTGAATAAGCAGAATTGTAATTTGATTTGAAATTCAAAGGATTATTTTTATAATTATTAAACATGTCTCTTCTCAATTTTGATTGGTCAATTGTGCCATTCAATGTTCAGATATTTCAGAATAATAACAGAACATCTGGAGATAATGTGATATTTTGCTGGTCATCTGGGTATTGCGAGTCATCTTTCCTACTTCTTCTTTCACTCTGTGATCACTACAAGTAAGCTAATAAAATAATTCAAAATCAAATAAATATTTCATGTTAAATTTAGTATTTATCTGGCAAGTAGTTTAGTAGTAAGATGGTAATGTACTTCATTGCAAAATAAACACCTTTAGGGTGATCATGGACCCCGGTGCGGAGCATGTGTTATTTTTCAAAAACAACCAGCTGACAGTGCATTATATCTTAAATGTTTAATTTTATTTAACAATATTTATGTTATGGACCATAGTGAAAGAATATGTCATTTCCAAGAGTCTTTCCAAAATCTTCAAAATTCAGCCGAACAACATGAAGCAGGCTTGTAAGAATGAAATAGCCAATTGTTGTGTTGTGTTTGACTGATGAAATCTCTTTGTTGTGCAACTGAATTAAAAAAATTGCAATTCATTAAATCCCTCTTCTAGTCAGTCCATAGAGCAGAATGCTGTGCTTGCGCTCTCCTAGCTTGAGAGTCTGTGAAAATGCTTTAGGTCAGAGCTGCTGGTCTCATAAGAATCCTCCCATGATCACATGAAGTATAGTAGGAGATCACGCCACAGGTGGCAGCAACTGCATGCTGTAATGAAAGCTCCTGCTGTGTTCTGAGATACCAAGCTAGGTGTCTCGCTCTCTTATGCTCAAACTGTAAAGCTGTTCTATCACGGAGCCAGCGCAGCAACCTACCAACTTACAATCCTGCTCTTTAAACATTAAAGGTTATCCCACATATTTATCCCTCTAGCAAAATTCTTTGTGTGCTCTTCAACTTCAAAGGGTCTTAAATTTCTTGCAAACCTCATATGAAGAATTCTGCCAAACTTAATGTGGAAGATATTGAACTGTATTATAATAAAGGTTGTTCAATAAAGGCTTGCGAGCAGAAAAACTAAGCAATTTATGCTAAGCAATATTTCAGCAAGATGGAAAAAATATATATCTTCGATTTAAACAAAGAGAATATTGTAACTTCTGCCCTGTCGATGACTATAACAGATCAGGACTCCATCTTTATGCTGTGAAAGAGCAAAGATGGATGGAAGGGTAAATGCCAGATACAGTTTATATGAACTCTCAAAGATTAACTTACAGGAAGGACAATAACACACTAATCTGCTATGTTGAAGCAGACTTGTTGCCACTAAACATAGTGCATATTTAAAATCACTCTCTAAATATTTTACATAATTAGAAATGACTTTACAATGTATTGGAAGGCAGTTTGAAACTGTTGGAAATGATCTGCAGGATTATATGAATACACATATAAAAATATGGAAATGATCTTAAATACTGATGCAATACTGTGAAATAAAAGAATGGCAATATGTACAATCAGTCGATTATCGCAATTAATCGCATATTTTTTTGTAGTTAATCATGATTAATCGCAGATTTAGAAAGTACTGAAATTTGACAATTAAATTTTCCCGAGAATAAGCATTTATTTCCATCGTAGGAAAGAAAACAAAACAATATGTATCAACATAATGCTTTATTAACATTTTTCAAACAAAGCCTTCCACAGTATAAAGATAGAAATGCACTAAAATAGCACTAATTCAAGAAACATTAAACATTTTGCTATGTCTAAGTGGGAGGTTGACTAATTTAAATAACTAATCTCCACATCGGTTGAATTTTCATTGCAATGGGCATTAAATCTCTTAAGCTCTCATCCTTCCTGCAATCGTGAAGCTGCATTCATGATTTGCGTCAGGGTGGCAATGCCACAGTCAAGCGCCACTTTGAACTCCAATTGAAAAGGGATTGAAGACAAAAACATCTCATTCTGCATTTTGGTGTACTGTGGAAATTAAAATGCGCATTACATAAGCTGAAAAATACTTGATTTCTATCACAAATCCCATCTGGGCTTGTTTTGTAGAACAAATTGTCACTCCTTTTTACATTATTTGATCGCTGACATGGAAGTTCTGTTGTGTGTGTGTTTGTGGTGTGCGTCAGTGTAATGACTCCTGGCAGATATATTGCAAAGGTTCCGCCCTTCAAGCCAGTTTTTATGCCATTAACGGTATATGCGTTAAGCGTAATTAAGAAAAATGAATGAGTTTAACTTTGTTAATTAATCATATGGGTTAACACTAATTCTCACAGCTCTAATGGCAACACTTTATATCAATATGTTTTTATAAGCACAGCCCAACTAGAAAATAGAGCTTAAGTTCTTAAGTTGCACTGAAATATTTGATTTTCCTATTCAATTTGAGGGTTTTCTTTCCTTGGTGAGCATATTCAGGATGGGTGAAGCTGCATTTTTATTCCTCATGTGTTTGTCTACGCTGCCCTTTAAAATACTGGGCAAACACTTATCTGTCTAACCATACACGTAAGGCTAAAAATTGAGTACAAACATCCTTTGCCCTGCCTTGTCTCTTTATCAACACAGTCAAGTCCAGATATTCAGAATCGGAACAGCCAGTTACTGCACAAGCATTATTTTAAAATATTGCATAGATAAAGGAGAAATGAGGAGTAATTTCGGCACCAATGGCAGCACTGAACAATATTGCAACCTGTTTGAATTAAATCACTGGGAGCCTTGAACATTGCTGTGAGTTTGGGACAGAAATCCCTGTTTGTCCAAACAATGGAAGACAGTGTTTGAAATTTGTTTGAAAACAGAAATTACACACTTCACCTTTAAAGTAGCACAGTAATTTAACATCATATAGAACATTTAAAAGGTGCACCCACCAGAGAATCCATTGACACACTTGCAGTGGAACATCTCAGCTTCTTTGACCTGGCAGGAGGCTCCGTTCTTGCAGGGGTTCGGCAAGCAGGGATTGTTGCCGCATTCGCCTACACCCGAGCCGTACCGAACGCCACCGCCGTTCTCCTGCAGGTTATAGACATAATTGTTGACGTCCAACATGCGGACGCAGCCCACCAGGCCTGTATCCACCGACATCTTCTCCTTAACACTGCAAAACACACAAATCTATATGTTAGTACTCCTTAATTCCTTAACTAATAGCAAATTAAGAAATTTCCACTATTTTCGTGACTCAGAACAGATGGTAAAACACAAAATTAAATCTACAAGAGCTTGACTAGCGTTTCAAAACATCTCTGATTGATGCTAATCTGATTTGGCTATTTCTGCTCAAATCAGTCTTTCTGGCAGGTTCCTACAGACATGCACAGAAGATACCTTACAGTCAACACGTTAGGTAATTGCTCCCCATTTAGTTTCATAAAGGCTTCAAACTGGAGTAAGAGGCTGCTGTTCTCAGCTCTTTAGAGCCAGTCTGGAGTGTGTATGAAGAGTCAGGCTTCTCTTACTCTTGTATGATGTCTTCAGGCACTCCTCCGATGAAAAGGTCTGTGTCCAGGTTGAGTCCGTCGGTACCTGGGGGACTCTGTCCCTCGACGTTTGGCTCATTGTCCACGCTCAGCATGGCATTTCGCCTGTTACGGACTACCACTAGTTGATGCCAGCGACCCGGTCTTACCAGTACTTTACTGACCACTGAAGCTGTACCAGAACCTGTGTTAAATCTTCATGCAGGGAAGAGAAACAGAAGAGGAAAGGGTGTGAACAATAATCAAGAATTAATTACTGAGGAGAATCACAAATCTTGCTCTCTTTAAAATAAGAGAAATACTCTAAATACAATAAATTCTGGTCACGATTCTAATTCCGGTTCTTTAACAATTCCATTAATGATTCTTAGTTCTTCTAAGGAAGCACCTAATAATGGATCCTAACTATATTAGACCATTTATTGCTAGTATTTTGTTAGTATATATATATATATTATAACAAAAATGCTAAAAACAATATTATTTTTAGAAACATATTGTTTCAAAGTAAGATTTAATACAATAAAACTCTGTTCCTAATGTGTATCTTTAACTACATGTTGTCGAATTGAACAACTAGAAAGTAGTTACACTGATTTAGGTTTCACAAACATTAAGTACAACATAACACAATAACAGTTCTTAGCTTAAAATGAAACTTTTCACAACATGAAACCATTCAGTTTAAGCACTTTTTTTTTTTTTTAAAGGAACCGGTTCTAAATAAGAATGTATCAGTTACTTACCTGAGTTCTACCTTTCCTCCTACCAATGCCAGAGACAGGAAGTCCTTTTTGCCAGTTTGGCCATTATAGAGCAATATCCCTGTCATTTCTGATGCTCTGAACTCCAGGGCAATACGCACAGTATGGTAGGCTCTCATGGTTTGGAAGGCCAAGTAAGACTTGCCTCCAAAGGCTGGGATGAAGTACTTTATAACTGAGCAGGACAGAAGGTAGAAAACAGATAAAGCAGGTTATCAGATGGTCTCGAACAGGCCTCCAATTTCTTAACAGTCTGCTCTCCACTGTTAAGAGTCACAAACAACACTACTGAACTGTTGAAGTCTCCCTCAGATAATGCTGATAACCCTATCAATGGTGCAATGGGTAAGGTTGTGTTTGCTTAAAGTGCAAAAAATTCAGTTTAGAATCCCAAAGCCCAGAAGATTATTATTAGGGTTGTCGATTTAACACGTTAATTTAGTGCGATTAATTTTATGAAAAATAATCTGTTATAAATAAACACAATCGTGCCTGTTCGTACTATCGAAGCAGTTCAGCTTTGATGTACCACCTTGATGTTTAAGCAAATCTGTAACAGTTGTGGGCAGTCAGTGCTCCAGCTGTACAGGCAAAACGCTGCGCCAAACCAATGAACAGGCAGCATATTGCTTCCACAGTAACGCTTTTACGCTCAATGACAGCTGGGCCGAGCAAAACAGAACACTGGTATCTCGAGATGTGTTTTTTCACTTGACACATCCATCCTTTTTGTATTGTCGAAATTATTTACTTGTCTGTTGCCACAATATATGTGGGGGGTGGGGCTTATTATTCAACCAGTAAATAAGCCTGAGCCAGATTGAATGATTGGCCTCATAGTAACATTTTCACCACTTGTACCAGGTTCTTATACGCCCTACAATTGCATCTGTACATTAGTGTAAATCTGCAATGAGTGCATCTGCTTTGTGATTAAACCGGAAAGAAGCGTGAGATGCGGCTCAAGAACAGGAGATGTTTTTTCAGCATAAAACTCCTGACAAAATATATATTTTTTTAAAGTGGTGGGGACAAAATTGGCAAAGGCAAGAAGTGGAAGGAACATGTTCACAAGGAAATGACACCTATGGGCACATAATTTAATTAATTAGATTAAACATTTTAATAATTGTATTATTAAAGGTATTAAATGTAAAATTATTTTAATTATATACACAAATTATGTATATTTGGGTGCCTTTTTTCAGTAAATATTGATATGTGATTGAGATTAATTTGATGAATGAATCCATACATTATAAAATGAATTAGATTAAAAAATTTATCAATTGACAGCACTAATAATTCACATTTTTGAACCATGGGCTCCCTTAAGAATTTCCAGTGGGTTTTTAGAACAGTGATTTCGGTTTATGAGTAAAATAAGGTGTGTAATTAAAATAACTCATCAACTGACATTTTGTTCTACAACATCATTTACACACAGTCATACCTTAAATGTGAATTTTGAAGCCATTGTGTGATTCTATAGTTGCTATAGTGCTAATAAGCTCACAAGGACTACAATTATCACATTTACATGCTTGTTAACTGCTATTCTAAAAACCTAATTGAAAGTTCCAGAGGAACCCATGTCGAATACGCTTTCTGGGTTGGCCTACAAATTGACGTCATGATTGAACAGCCTTTTAGAGACCTAAAACAATGAGTAGTTCTTTGACAAACTGTATAGCATCTCTGGACTTTTCTCAGTGAGACATTTACATTCCAGACAGAGAATCCCCATGCTCAGATATTTATTAACATCTCTCGCTCTCTCTTTCTCTTTCTCGTCTGTCTCACGCCCTTTTCTCTAGAGAATGCAAGGCTGATGAAGTCTTTTCTCTTCATCACTCTTTAATAGAACGATTGATCAGAGAGTGTTTAGGGGCTGCTTACAGACCTTTAATTAGTGGCTTTTTTTTTTTTTTTTAACCTCACAGAGGTTTGATACCAGTTAAAGTTCAATGATGTAATTAGTGTCAATTATAAACTGACACGGGCTGCAAAAGGTAGTTTCATATCCCAATACCACCAACAGAGAGAATGAAGGGAGCTAACATTTCCTCAATATCACTGCTGGTCTGTAATTTGTGATGGAAAGTCCGTTTCTTTGAATTCCAGTTTCAAATATGGCTAAATGTTAATAATAAATAATCATATATAATTATGAATACTTCAATATTTAAGCAATAAATATTCAAATATAACTGAAATATTCAAGTATGCTTTTATTGTGACATTGTAAGGTGCAGGACTAGGGTTTATTTCACAAAATCTGTCAAGAAAATTTCCAGGTCATATTTTACCCAAAATCAAAACAAAGACACAATAAATTATATTAAGCTTAATGAAAATTGATCCTATTTTTAGGACAATAAAATATTTTTGTGACTCATTACTATTATAAAAAACAAAATCTAATTCTCATTATGATAATGTGAAAAATAAACATTGTTTAAATTTGAAGGTTTTATATACATCATGGTAGGATATGTTGTAATGTCTTTATGCTGATTTAAGTATATATGGGGGGGAGAGAAATGTGCCTAATTGTGTCACAATGCAAAAATTTTTAAATGTTCTAAAAATAAGCTTCCTTTTCTTTAGGCAAAACATAATTTCTTATTTGAGTTCTTTGGATTTTGTGACCTGGACATGTTTTTATTTATTTATGCATTTATTTTATCCCCTTTTCTCCCCAATTTGGAATGCCCAATTCCCACTTCTTAGTAGGTCCTCGTGGTGGCGCCGTTACTCAATCCGGGTGGTGGAGGACAAGTCCCAGTTGCCTCTGCTTCTGAGACTGTCAATCCGTGCACATCTTATCACGAGGCTCGCTGTGCATGACACCACTGAGACTTCACAGCATGTGGAGGCTCATGTTACTCTCCGTGATCCACGCACAACTTACCACGCACCCATTGAGAGCTAGAACCAATAATTGCGACCATGAGAATGTTCTCCCATGTGATTCAATCCTCCCTAGCAAATGGGCCAATTTGGTTGCTAAGGAGAACTTGCTGGAATCACTCAGCACGCCCTGGATTCGAACTTGCGACTCCAGGGGCGGTAGTCAGTGTCAATACTCGCTGAGCTACCCAGGCCCCCTCTGAACATGTTTTCTTGAGATCACCCATCTAAGTTGTCTCCGATTCTAGGTGAACTGCAATCTACAGCAGTTTTTTCTCTCTCGTACTGTAGTTCTAATCACCTTTCTCGCACACGGCTCCTCCTCTCCCAGCGGGACAGATGCAGGTGAAGTCATTCCCCTCCTCCTCGCAGGTTCCGCCATGACGGCAGGGCTGTGAGTCGCATGGTCTGGTGGCGTGGGCCACTGGCCTCATCTTCAGTGAGAATGTGGTGGTAGGGGCCTGAGTTGTAGTGGCGGTGGTCGGAGTGGCTGTGGTTGTCTTGCGGCTGGTGAAAACCTGCCTGGTGGTGGTGGGGCGGAGTGTGGTATAGGCAGCAGTAGGAGAAAGTGTGGTGGTGGTCGGAGTTGTGACAGACGCCACTGTGGTTGTGGTGGTGGTGGTGAAGAAAGGAACAGATGAAAGACCTAACAGAGAAAGAGAGAGAGAGGGAGAAACAGAAATATAGGTCATTGACAGAGTCCTGTGAGCGCTCATGATAATCAAATGTCAGCTTCAAGAGCAATCATACTCAACAAAAGAAGGCAAGAGAAAAAGAGTAAGCACACACACACACACACACACACACACACACACACACACACACACACACAAAAACAATTTAAACTGGGTTACCGTCAGGGTAAAAAATGTCCTTCATTGTAGTGAATTCCAAACTTTTCATCTGTTATGTAGCATTTGATATATTTCAAAATATTATATCTAAGCCTTTTAGTTAGTATCTAGGTTTAGTGCCTAAACAGTGAACCTGCATTGTCCTACAAAGGCAAAACATAGTAACTACGTCACGTAGTGAGTATTGGTGAATGTGTAGCTAATGTAAAGTGGTTTTTGATGAAAAAAAAAAAATTCTGAAAACAATACATGTGGAGAAAACACTACCAACAACTTTAAAATCTGAAACAGAAATGTATATAACGGCTGTGAATAAATTAAATAAAAAAATAATTAATCAAACAGTTTTCTGTGAGTAATCGCAATTAAGCAAACATTAAATAAAATCATAATTGACATAGAACTTGTAAGACATTGGTTAGTCATCATTTATTTTAATTATTTATGTATGTACATGTTAAATTGTTCAATTATTTGCAGATAGAGTTAATTAGACACACTTATACAAATATATAAATCTTTGATAAAATTATTTGTTTACATATAATCAGTGGACATGCCTTAATTAATAGTTGGGCAAAATCTTCTAGTGATTTCTAGTGACTTTTAAAATAATATGACAAAGGGGCAGATTCAATTCATATCAAGCTTTATTGGCAAGATAAACCTAATAATAATAATAAGATAAAAAATAATAATATATTTTACTGGTAGAAAGTACAGAGCTGTTTAATGTATTATAGCAGAGCTAGAATTTACAGCTACTGTTGATGTGATTTATTGGTAACAGCTTGAGATTGAGAATTTAATCGATTAATTGATTCAAGTATTTGATAAATGGATGATGTTATATGTTCTTATATGGTTAGCAATAAAATATGCCCTTGGAAGTGACCCTGAAAATCAATTGTACCTGAAAGGGATTGTTCACCCATAAATGATGTCATCATTTACTCACCCACACGAGTGGAACACTAAACGCAAAATGTTAGGGACTGACTTTCAATGCATCTTTTTTCCATACAATGAAAAAGAATGGAGACCGAGGCTTTCAGTATCTTACATGCTGCCTAACGTCTTCTTTTGTGTTCCATGGAAGAAAGAAAGTCATACGAGTTTGAATCGACATTAGGGTGAGTAAACAACATCAGAATAGACATTTTTAAAATATCACTGGTTACCATAGTTGGTGATGCGAACATTTTCTTCCTCAGGCTTCTTCACAACAATACCAGTGTCTTTAGATGCCTTGAGTTGTTTGAGAAGAGCTCCCTCGATATCTTCCACATTGAACCTCGTGTCTGCAGTATGAGAACATAACATTAAACAGAGGCAAGTGTGAACATATTACACCAGATCTTGAGGACACACAAACCAGCCCTCCTCTGCCCAACCCCTTCTCACTTGACATAACATACTGCAAATATATACAGCAAAGCCTGCGTGTAATAGGCTTCTGGGAGAAGCTGCTATTGAACCGGCAAGCGTTTCAGGGACGTTGTGATGAAACACTCTAATAACACTTCCACAGATGGCCCTGTTACTGGCCACCACAGACTGCCTTTATGACAGGTGCTTGTGCTAGAATAGCACTCTTGTGCTGCTGAAGGGGACCAATAAAAAGAGAATAGCGAAGGAGATTTTTATCAGCTGGTAAGAGATGCTTGGTGGGTCTTAAAAGCATAAAAAGAGATGGGGGCTGAAATAAAGCAGCTCTGGCTGATAACTTACCTCACTAAAAAGGGCAAACTCTTTGACCACTCCTATAGAAAAGCGCCAGAAAGAAGAGAGCAATATCTTTAGGGATTTCTTTACACAACTTAAACGATTCATGCTGTGCTGTTGAATTATCTTTTTCTCAAACATACAAGGGAGTTTTTATTTGCTTTATATTTTCTGCCGCAGGCATGTTTCTAAAGGAATGTAGACTGAGGGAATTTTTATGTGAGTCTAAGTTGGGCTTAGAAAAGCTTTGTGAGTGAGAGCAGCTTCTGAAATTAATTAGAAGCAGCTTGAACGAAGAAATAAAAAAATAATAACAGAACTGCGAGGAGGAGGAGGGCGGGGCCAGGCCGTGATGGTGCATGGCAGGCGCTGAATTAGCTGATCAGCAGGAGAGCGAGATAAAGGGGAGCCAGAGGCACCAGTTCGAGGGAGAGAGAGAGACACACACATGGCCGTGTTGCATGTGTGTCTGTGATTATGTTTGTTTAATGTTGAGTTTCTTATTAAAGTGTATGTTTATTGTTCAGCTGGTTCCCGCCTCTTCCTTGCCCACCTTTTACCTGTTACAAGGACATTTCAAAGGAAGGCAGTATGAGTGACAAGGGAGGGCTGATAATTAAGAACACTTAGACCTGCTTAGGCAAACAGTCGTTTACTTATGAGGCTTTGGAGTTACTTTACCTGGGTCAAAGTGGGCCTCTACTAAGGCTATTATGGAGTTGCTAGGGGCCAGATTCTTCACACGGACACTCTGGAAGTCTTTCTGGACATCAGATTTACGGAACAGCTCATTCAGCTAGAGAAAAAAAAAGATTAAGGCAGAGAAAAAGAGGTAAAAGTCTAAAGTGCAGCCCATGAAACTGGTAATAAGCTTGATATGTTGATCTAGTTCTTGTTAATACCAAATTCTTCCACAGGATGAGAAAGTGTGTAAGTAAAAAAACTCTGCTCATTCCCATTGGGCCTGGGTGCACAAATTGACATTTAACTACAGCGCAGAAGTAATTACATAAACACATTTCCAAGGCAGCAGTAAATGTCAAGTTACAAAGAATGCCCATTTAGAATTGGTTTAGCTTGCAACACAGTACATATATTAGGAGCATTCACAAATTTTGTGCAATGTGAGAGTGGCTAGACTTACTATGGACTCCGTAAGAGTAAATAACCACCAGGAGACCTGTATCTTCAGTACAAATAGGCTATTTCACAGGGCTACAGGATGCCAAAATTCACTTCATAGCACCAAACTGGTCTAGACTAGAGTAAAAGAAGTGGTTCGCAATGAGGTTGTACAAACAAGTCGATTACTATAGTGCAGAAAGTGTAAAAAAGAAAAATCTGCAGATTCCGTTTTGGTTACAAGCAAATCATGCTGTAGACATTTAGGACATTTTCTCCAAATCTCTCTACACACACACAGAGACACTCTCTGTTAACGCAACGTTGAAGACCACTGATGCTGCACGCCTTATGGTGATTTACATAAGGTAAACAAAGGTGACTTGCCAACTGCTTTTTAGATGACATGTAAAAATTATTAGTCGCACACGCCCTAGTTCTCAATAAGGTTCGCACTCAAACCACTTCTGTAGTTTGTCTTTAGTGCTTTCCGACGTGTGTGCACCTTCTGTTAAGAGTGCCTCAGCTGGAGGCATGTTGAGTACCCCATTCACGGCACCCAAGGGCCTTGTGTTTGTCTTCTCTACACTTTTCATTTACAACTGCACTTGAATTTGGAAAAAAGATAAGAATTCTCTGAGATATAATGGATTTTGCCAGTGGGCTTACCCGCCCCATGAGTTCATTTTACATTTGGACACATGCTGGGCAAACAAAGAGAGAGAAGACCCCAGAAAAAAAACTGGTTCCAGGCTCAGTCAGGTGGACAGAGTGACCCAGAAACTGGCCCCTCTATCCTCAGATGCTGCTTAAGCAGAGTCTAGCAGGCAAGGCTTGAATTTAAGTGAAGGGAGAGACAGGGTGAATATACTGAGGCTTGAAGGGGAGGGGGGTGTTTGCCGCTATCTCGTGGCTCATTTGAGCCTGGGGGCAATGTGTGCAAAAAATAAACGGGATTAGAACGTGCTCAGGGCCACTGAAACCATTTCAGTTGCTGGCTCTGTGCAGCCCATTGCCCCATCTGATATATGGAACCTCACTATGAGGGAGTGAAGGATGGAGGATAAGCTTTTAGTGTCAGGTGGAGCGCTCGTAGAGAGAAGCTGATTACATTCTCACTTAGTTCCTGTCTGGAATCTTGGTCACAGTACTAGCTAACATTAGAGTGATAAGTAGAACTCATTATCGCACTGCCTTTCATTTCAGACATGGCTAATATCGGTTAACAAGCGGAGAACAAATGGCCAGCTTCTTCAGTAGGTGCACGGCAGGTAGTGTGGCCATTCATACAAGATGCATTTTTGCACTAAAACCGCTAGAGAGAGCCCAACGGAGTTGCACAGAAGGCGTGTTTATTTTTTACCTCCCAAATTGTATCTTGCCTCCCTAATTCTGTTGCTAATATAAACACTAAAACGCTTGTTCGTATGTAAATATGCTTAGTCCGCCCCCATATTAGTCTAACAGGTCTATTTTTAACTTGAAGTAATGTCTTAAAAATGTGGTGCTTATGGTGAAAGACACTAAAAACATAGAGATTTAACGGTCAAGGGTGTCTATACAGCGCATGTGTACAGAGATCACCAAATAATAAACAGTGCTGACACAACGCAAGAAAGTATCCTGTGTGAGTGGCCCCTAATCCTGCTGGATGTGAAATTCCATGCTGGCTTGGAATAGATTTTGCTGGTCTGGTGCTGATCTAGCATAATATTTCTTGTGAAGATGCTTGACAATGATGTCTTGCTAGTTAATCTAGTTACTGTAAGAACCTGCTTGGAACACCAGCACGACAGCATAAAGCTTCACACCAACATCCAAAACACAACATATGCTCGTGAACAGCACAGCCAGATGAAAGCAGGCGGTACAATGAATTGCTCTTCCAGAGACTGACAGATTCCCCAAAAGGCAGATTCATCTTATTCCACTGAAAAATGTCACCAATTATCAAAATTAATTTCACAGAAATTCCCATGAGGTCAATTTTCAGAGACAAGAGAACAAATGGAGAAGCAGAAGGTAGAAACAACGGTCTGTGATAAACAAGTAGCTAATCTTCAATCAAGATTTAGTTGTCTCCATATACAGTACTGAACAAAATTCTTAGCACATTAGATGATTCACAAAAACATTTGCCTGCTCACAATTGTACAGAGTGGTTATCTGAGTTACCGTAGCCTTTCTCTCAGCTCAAATCAGTCTGGTCATTTTCCATTGACCTCTCTCATCAACAAGGAGTTCCATCTGCAGAACTGCCACTCACTGGATGTTTTTTGTTTTGGGCACTGGGTAAACTCTAGAGACTGTTGTGCGTGAAAATCCCAGGAGTTATAAAAATACTCAAACCAGCCCATCTGGCACTCAAACTGTAACCGATAACTAAACTTATTCTCAAAACATGAACTGATTTTGAAAATCACTGTAAAAGTATAACTTCACTTGTGAAAGACCTGAGACTTACAAAGAGGAAAAATGTCATTGTTATTGGTCATGCAATGACTGCAAAATTCTTACATACAAAAACCACATGTGCAAATTCCTTGCTGTACTACTCACATCACTCTCGATGCTCCGGGCTGTCTCACCAAACAGCTCTGACTTGGGGTCCTCCATCTCGGGTGTGTAGAAGACCTCCTGACCTTCCACCTTATCTAGATGTAGGAAGCCACTGAAGCGCATGGTGGCTGTGGGGCAAAACAGGGAAGTATACTTAATTATATCTAAAACATTCAAACAAACACACAAACATATTGCCAGTCTATTTTCAGTTTCACACTTGTGGTTGGTGCAATGCCAGTTTTTTAAGTTAGTGATGGAGTCTCTGTGGGGTTAGTTGTGGGGGTGGGGTTCACTGAGTGGGGTAAGAGAGGTTAGGGGTAGTTTTGGCTGCAGTGGAGGTGGAAGTATGTGATATTATGGACAAAAGTGACGATACAAGTGGAAAGGCTGGAGGTAGGATGGACTGGAGTTTACCGGACCGAGACTCTTCCCAAAAGTTGGCATGGTGGACTGAGTGGAGAAAAAGTGGTTAGACCGTGATACAGACACAGCAGACTAAAGGTGCGTTCACACTAAACCTTGACCTATATTTACTTCAGTTCAAATGCGGAAACACAAGCTCATGTGAAGAAGCTTTTTCCATTACATCCCAAATTTTAATGTATTAATATTCATTTTTTTTGTGATTTAATTTTAGAAAGAGTAGCCCTAGAGCATTACGACGTATCCTGTTGGCGATATTCGCTACAGGGTTCAAAGTAATTCTGCATGCTTGAAGCATAGTGTGACCTCACCTTTAACAAACAAATAACACTACATACATCACAGATATTAGGTTAAGAAGCTTTCATATGTTTCGACTTGGGTGGAAGTCATTATTAAAGTTATTGCTGACCTTTCTCATTGACAGTAATAAGCGGAAAGAGTGAGGGAGATTCAGAGGCTCGGTTTTACATGACGGCGCAAAATAAATAATGAATAAACAAGAAGAGCAAGTGAAGGAGGCGGGGAGCGGGCCTGATGCTGGGTTCTTTGCAGCATGTAATCAGCTGAACAAATTGCCCAAATCAATCATGCCGGCCAGGCTCCAGTTTGGCTGGGACCGGGATAAGCACTTGTATGATTATCGTGAAAGATAGCCGTAATTGTCTTCTAATCCCAGAAATGGGTGAGTGACAGAAGCTGGTTAAAACTGCATGATAAGGGGCTTTTTGCCCAGACACACATCACCTCCTATCTGATGGGACTTTCAAAGAGGAGCAAATGGGGAGATTTGAATGTGAAGAGTGATTGAGGGGAAACTGCGATCAGATTCTGAATCGGATCTGAAGACAGGAATTTCCCACGGAGCACACAGTCGATGTGGATTCAAATTAACATCCTAAACTCTCTGCCACAATACTGTAATGGGCCATCATTTCTAGCATTTGCACATTTAAATCATCCTTATCTTTGGTAACAAAGCCTCCAGATGGTTTCCTGTTGCATAATGAGGTATGTGATTTAATTTACACTGGTTATGCAAATTCATATTTGACTACCAATTTAAAGATGATGTGTATAATTTTTTCCTTATTAAAATACTTTCTCCTGTCCCAGAGTAATATACATAATATATGTAATATGCATACAGGTGAAACTTGAAAAATTAGAATATCGTGCAAAAGTTCATTAATTTCAGTAATTCAACTTAAAAGGTGAAACTAATATATTATATAGACTCATTACAAGCAAAGTAAGATATTTCAAGCCTTTATTTGATATAATTTTGATGATTATGGCTTACAGCTTATGAAAACCCCAAATTCAGAATCTCAGAAAATTAGAATATTACATGAAATCAATAAAAAAAAAGGATTTTAAATACAGAAATGTCGGCCCTCTGAAAAGTATAATCATGCATATGTACTCAGTACTTGGTTTGGGCCCCTTTTGCATTAATTACTGCCTCAATCGCGTGGCATGAATGCTATCAGCCTGTGGCACTGCTGAGGTGTTATGGAAGACCAAGATGCTTCAATAGCGGCCTTCAGCTCTTCTGCATTGTTTGGTCTCATGTCTCTCATCTTTCTCTTGGCAATGCCCCATAGATTCTCTATGGGGTTCAGGTCAGGCGAGTTTGCTGGCCAATCAAGCACAGTACTACCATGGTCATTGACCCAGGTTTTGGTACTTTTGGCAGTGTGGGCAGGTGCCAAGTCCTGCTGGAAAATGAAGTCAGCATCTCCATAAAGCTTGTCTGCTGAAGGAAGCATGAAGTGCTCTAAAATGTCCCGGTAGACGGCTGCGTTGACTCTGGACTTAATAAAGCACAGTGGACCAACACCAGCCGATGACATGGCTCCCCAAACCAACACAGACTGTGGAAACTTCACACTGGACTTCAAGCATCTTGGATTGTGTGCCTCTCCATTCTTCCTCCAGACTCTGGGACCTTGGTTTCCAAATGAGATGCAAAATTTGCTCTCATCAGAAAAGAGGACTTTGGACCACTGAGCAACAGACCAGTTCTTTTTTCTTTAGCCCAGGTAAAACGTTTGACATTTGAAGCCCATGTCCAGGACCCGTCTGTGTGTGGTGGCTCTTGATGCAGTAACTCCAGCCTCAGTCCACTCCTTGTGAAGCTCCCCACACATTTGAATGGCCTTTTCCTGACAATCCTCTCCAGGCTACGGTCATCCCTGCTGCTTGTGCACCTTTTTCTTCCACACTTTTCCCTTCCACTTAACTTTCTATTAATGTGCTTTGATACAGCACTTTGAGAACATCCAACTTCTTTTGCAATTACCTTTTGAGGCTTTCCCTCCTTGTGGAGGGTGTCAATGATGGTTTTCTGCACAACTGTCAGGTCAGCAGTCTTCCCCATGATTGTGAATTCAACTGAACCAGACTGAGAGACCATTTAAAGGCTCAGGAACCCTTTGCAGGTGTTTAGTTGATTAGAGTGTGACACTTTGAGCCTACAATACTGAACCTTTTCACAATATTCTAATTTTCTGAGATTCTGAATTTGGGGTTTTCATAAGCTGTAAGCCATAATCATCAAAATTATATCAAATAAAGGCTTGAAATATCTTACTTTGCTTGTAATGAGTCTATATAATATATTAGTTTCACCTTTTAAGTTGAATTACTGAAATTAATGAACTTTTGCACGATATTCTAATTTTTCGAGTTTCACCTGTATGTACATGTACAATATATCTACTTTGTAAAGCACTTTGTAAACAACGTTTTTAAAAGGTGCTAAATAAATAAACTTTTCTTAATTACACAAGTATACTATGTTAGTTTGAGCATCCTGACCAGCCCCACATAGCAACACTGGCTCAACCAATCATGTGAGATTGGGGCAGGAAATGGGTTTTACCCATAAAATGTTTGGTAAAACAGTTTGAAAACAAGTTTCAAACACTCCCCCTAGTCTTTTATCTTCAGCCCAGTTGTGCTGCTCAAACAAACAGATTGGAATTACGTAATTGGTAATGCTAGTGGTGAAGAAATCGCATTTAACTTTTATGTGAGAAAATTGGATTGTATTTTTTCAACACAACCTGATCAATTATAACTTAGTTAAACAGATAAGTTGGGAGTACACTGCACTGCTTGCTGTTTTCAGCCTCTTGGTAAAACTTTGAGATGAGGTGAGTTATCCTTCAGTTAGTTCTTGAGAGGCATGGGGAGAGCTTGAGCTGACAGCGCAGACTGGACATGAGTGTCCCCGTCCCCAGCCAGTGTGACACATAGCCAATAAACAGTGGGCAGTTACGAGACCCGGCTGATGGATATGAGAAGAGACGTGAACACTTGACCTGGTGTTCCCATACAGAGAACACAAAACATCTGCCTGCTCCTCTCTGCCTGTAAAGTATTGATTAGTCTCCACTGAGTGAAAATTCTGCTTTTATAAAACAGATGGGGCTGGTGTGAGAAAACAGTTTGTGTGTGTGTGTGTGTGGACACATCTGTTCTAATGCCAGTCAGAAAATATTTATTTTATCCATTTGACATGGCTGCTAACATAGAACCTGCTCCGCTGCCTCTGAAGAATGACCAAAAATAGGACACTCTATAGTATATCAACATTTACACAGCAATTCTGAGACTATACCTCTGTTCCAAAACCTAGGCCACTGCCTTTTAAGGCCATGCCCACAATAATACTTTTAGGTGCGACACAGCATCCACACTGGAAAGGCGTTTTCCTCCACTGAAAACTGAGACATCAGAAAATATCCTACATCGTGCTACAGGAGACTGAACTCTCAATAGATATCAATAGAGATTGATATAACATCAAACATCATGTTGCTAAGCTTACGTAACGTTACGTTAACGTAATACTCTAGTAAGCTTAAAAATGCATAGCACCCACAATTCTTGGGTAAAATCATAATTTTTAATTGGACTGAATCAATACTTTTGGGAATGTAAAATATGTTTATTTCTCATTCTATATGCCCTCTCTCATACTCATCCAGCATTTTGGATTTATTTTTTCAATGTGGTTCTCTGTGAAAAAAATATATGATGCTGCCTTAGAATTTGGATAAAACTATGTATTGTATCTTATAAGGTATAATAATTAAGTTGCCAACTGCACCTTCTGGAACACACTTCACATTGGAAGCGCACCTATGATGCATTAAAATGCTGGTTCCGTAAGAAGCTCACTAGAAGAGAATGCAAATGTGTGCTCATAGACTGTAGTTTCCTCTGTTATTACCAACTATGTCCTCTTCCTCACCACTCTCTCTTTCCGTATAAAGACAATACTGCTGCTGGCGGTTTAGTCATACAGTTGGTCACACGGCTAAGACACAAACACATGATGTTCTTTGCTGTTTGAGATAAACCGATAGTGACCCAATTTTGAGATTGATTAAAGATAAACTTACAGGGGCAGTTAGTGCCTTCAGAGTCGATGGTGGCTGTCTTTCCATCGGGACAGCAGCCAAATGGTGTGTTGTCACAGGAAGACCGCTCCTCTGCTGTGGGAAGAGTGGTAGTTGCTACTGTTGTACCTGGAGAGAGATTGCCTTAAATGTCATAATACTTCACTAGAGCTGTTTTTCTTGGATTTGATGTCTCTAGGCACCTGTAAGCCAATTTGCTTTGAATTGATATCTCTATGTTTCTACAGAATAATTGAAAAACAATTAAAATGTCAAGTTGTGCTGTATTTGAGAAGGAAAATTATAGTGTAAATAATTATAGAGGCAGACAGCTCTATGGCTGGCTCTTTGATTTACAGTAAACAATCTGTGAGTTGTTGAGAAATGACTTCTCATTCTTGATTTATTCGTACTTTTTAGACACTTGTTTATGCAAATTCTAACAATAGCTTGTTAAAACTCTCTTGGCTATGGCTCCAGCCTCACACCTACAAGCATACACTGAAGATTATGACAGTGGGTTGGAGAGAAAATATATCCTGCTTGCCAAACAAGCCATAAAGCCGTCAGATGTACGAGGGCTCTGCGAGCATGAGCAAGGCAGTGTGTGAACGAGAGTGAGCGGTGGAAAATGACTTTTGGCATGAAGCTGGAGAGCATCCCTGGACGTCTCTTCACATAGGTTCTGAGATAATGTATGAGCCGTTGCTTCCGAGGTGTGTGCAGGCCGCCATACTGCTTCGGTCTTTCATGCTATTGGTTCACTGGGAGGCTGAAAGCCATCTGAAAATCCCAGGAGATGAATCCCGCTGCGATGTAAGACAGGCTTCATGTGTCCTGTGTCAAAGATCACTTCGGTCCAACAGTGACATGAAAATAAATCTAAGGAACAGGATATTCAGGCCCAGCTGCTCTCTCTTATATCAGTTCAGGGAGTTAAATCATGTGTTTGTAAAGTTAACATTGGCTGAATAAAAACAGCCTGCCTGCTTGTTTAATGTATTATGGTGATGAAGGACACAAAAACAACTGCATTTTGTGTAGTCCTTTAACTTAGAAGCTATGTCTATATATATATATATATATATATATATATATATATATATATATATATATGGACAAAAATGTTTCACGATATGTTTTCATATCATTCAATTTATCACCATTAATGGGGGAGGAAATGCATTCCACATGGTTGTTAGACCTCAAGAATGAATATAAACATAACTTGTACACCAGAGGATAGGCTGCCTTTAATAGGATACTTAGTATAGGATTTAATCCTACACAAGGTGTGTATGATCTCTTTTCATTGACATTTTGCCAATTTCATCATCTTTAGTTGATGTTTGAATTCAGACTTTCTTGTGAAGCTCCACACTCCAGCTCAGTAGGTGGCTGTAATGAAACATAAGCTGAATTGCCAACCGCCAATATACATCACAAAAAAAAAAAAACGTTTTCATTCCTGTGACAAAGCTATGGATCATGAACTAAATAGAACATAAAGAAACAACAATGGTGTTGATGTGGATATTGCGTTGCCAGTGCTGTCTTGTACAGTGTTCAACAATATCATATTAGCGGGATAGCTGGCTAGTGGCTACTGAGCCTTAATACCTGCTTCCATGACAGAAGGATAATGTAGCAGCTAGCCAGCTAATGCTTCCTAACAGGCTGATTTCATGACTATAATTCAGTTAGCCAGTTGTGTGTATAACTTTGCTGAACTGCTTGCGTTTTTAGCGAGACATACCCGAGCCAATCATCTAGATGTAAAACATAGGCTAAATATAGAAAATTAATCAAAAGTTTATCGATATAGGTTTATTTATCGATCTAGTTTTATCGCCCATCCCTAATTTCATATGGTTTGTTAATTAGCTTTGAGGAAATCTATATGCTAGTGCACTCCTAAGGTTTAACTAAATTAAATTGTATAGTAGATATACACATTTTAATTTAAATGTATAGTCTTTATCTTCTGGCAAAATGGCCCCCAAATACTTCTAACTCATCTTGTACACATGGGCATATACATGTTTTGTCCAATAAAATACTTGAATGAGAAGCTGCCTCTGACTAGCAAGTAGAGAATTGTGGTTTGCCAGTCTGTCTGTGATTGCGCAAATGCTTGAACAGCACTATACTGCCTATCACAGCCATGAATTGGATGCGAAGGAAGTGACTTCATTGTATTTATTTTGAAAGCCTTCATTGCTTTTGTCCAAGGCACAAGATGTCAAAAAAGGTTTTGTACAGCTATGACATAAACTAAAAGCAATTGTCTATTTAAAAAAGGGATGAACCTACTGAGATGTCCCACTTCGATAGGACATACGTCAACACAGGAAAGAAAACTGTTTGTCAAACTATTTCATGGTGTCTTTAAATGTTTATTTTATGTTCTGGAATTCTTGATCAATACTGGCTGTACTAAAGCAGTTCTGAAAAGAAAAGTGAACAGCTGTTGCTTTGACTGCATCCTAAATGGCATTTAGGAGAGGCTTACTCATAAATTTAGGGCACGCTAAAAACTAAAGCTAGTCATTTCTGTGAATTATTTGAATGATTCCAAATGCAAATTTCTCACTTAGTGGCTTGATGTCAGGTGTTGAAACCTCTCAAATAATAATGGCCGCTGAGATAATGGGGAATGTTAAACTGATATGCCATTACGATTCAAGTCAAGGTCATCTCAAGCACAAGATCAGTCCATTTAAGGTAGAATTTCATAATCTCCTTTCATCTGTTCCTGACAATCATGCCTAAACCCATTTGAGTGAAAGATTATGGTAAATGTACTGGAGTGAGTGGTCTGCATTACCAAATGGCTCTTCTCCGCTTGCCTCCATTCCGCTACCCTCCATGTCGTAGTCTCCACTGGGCTCTCCACTGCCAGAATCCTCCTCTAGGCCATGGCTGGAGCCCAGGGGTGGAGATGAGGCGTGGGGTGGTTTGGAGGGTGTAGTGAGGTGGTGCTTGGTGAAAGATATAGTAGTCATTTCTGCCTCTACCAGCCTTGGAGGAGGCAGTGCCTCCACTGCGAAGCGGTCCACATCCTCAAGAATGCTTGCAGTGGTGGTGAAGGTGGTGGTGAGGCCATAGCCTTGGTTGGTGATCTTGACGTGAGCGGTGGGAGGGGTGGTGCGGGGGGTGGTTGGGAAGGGTGTGGGTTTGGCCGCCGGCTCAATGGATTCTGGGAGAAAGCAGGAATGGAATGATGGGTAAGCATAGATGGAAATGTTTCTGTAAGTCCCTCCCCCAATACTTTTTTCCTCCCCTAAACATTTTTGTGTCTTTCTTACCTTTTAATTCTACCTTCATTCTCCCAACCTTTTTTTGACATTTAGAAAAAAAGTCTTAAGACTCAGCATGGTCTCGGCAGGGTGTCCTAATCTTGAGTAATGCTTTATATGCCTCACATATTAATATCAAAAGTGGGTTTGTTCCATGGAAACACCAGGAACAAACCCACTCCTTCCTGCAAAAAGCATCATGTTTCAATCATATCACTTAAGCTTCATTACACCACCAACACCTGAACCCCGCAAAGAGCCCCTTTCATTGCAAGAGAAAAAGGGTCTTAATTTAGTCATAAACTAATGAACTGTGCTTGGACAGAAACAGGGTTGCTGGTCTGTGACTTTCTGATGTGATACTTTATGGTTCTTTTAGGTTTTCAAAAGCTAGCCCTGGTGAAAAAAACAGTTTAAACCAGCCAAAACTGATTTGCTGATCTTAGCTGGTTAAAGCTGGTCTATATGGTCTCCCAATCAGACCAAGCTGGTTTTCAACTGGTGTCCCAGCCAGGCCAAGCTGGCATTCAGCTATGTAAAGCTGGACTGCCTGGTTTCCCAGCCTGGTCAAGAGGTTTTCAGATGAATTAGCTGGTCTACCGTCCTGGCCAAGCTGGTCTTCAGTTGGTATATATGATCTCCCAGCCTGGCCAAGTTGGCTTTCAGTTGGTTTTAGCTGGTCTGACTTGACTCCCTGCTTGACTTAGAGGTTTTTAGCTGGTCACCCAGCCTGGCCAAGATGGTTTTCAGCTGGTCTAGCAGGTCTTCCAAAATGGTGTTCAGATTATTTATGAAGGTCCAACTGGATCCCAGCCTGGCCAAAAGGTTTTCAGATGGTCTAGCTGGTCTACCATCCTGGCCAAACTGGTTTTCAACTGGTCTCCCAGACTGGCCAAGCTGGTTATCGTTTAGTTTTGTTGGTCTTGTCTCTCAGCCTGACTGGCAGTAAAAGTGCCCAAAACCCAAAAAAACTAGAAAACCAAACCAGCTAAGACCAACGAACAGCTGTTTTTTTTTTAGCAGGGAGGATTTCAGCAAAGCTCAAAGTGATTATAACATACACTTTTGACCAGAAGTATATACGGTTGGGTTTTAAACTACAGAATACGGTTGATCCAATGTCTGCGTGAGAAAAAGTGTGAAAGTGTGTGCTTGTGCTTGTAAGAGAGTGCCTGTAGATATTAATTATATATACATATTCAAATTTTGCCCTCCTGCAGGGAGGCTTTAATCACAGACAGCCAGAGCTTCTAGTGATGAATGATTGATATAAATAGGGCAGAAAAGCAGGGTTTAGCTACGGCTTCAAAGAGAGCCCTCACTTCGTGCAGGCATTCGTCGACGCTCAAACCACCACAGCCTTGTCAACACACTTGCAAACCTCTCGATTGAAACAGCCTCACTATAGAGCTAAGCTCAAACTTAAAAAATACATTACCAATGCAAGACTCTCCTTCAAAGACATATATTATTTGATACAATGCTATTGGGATAATAATAACTGTGGACGACACGCTCAATAATCTGTGACAACACAGTGTTTCAACTTTAACAGATCCCCTGTGTACAGACTAAGGTCTCCTACATACTAAAGGAAAGAAAAGAAAAGAAAAAAAGCATTTGACAAATAGCAATATGTAAGCTCCATTTTGAGGGCTTGGAAAGGATCACGTCAGTTTTAAATCAACTGGAAATTCAATTAATTGATTTCAGAAAGTGTAATTGGGCCATCTCTTTGAAATTCTCATCGGCAACAGATGCATATGTCAAAGTGTGATATAGCAAAAGTTAAAATGTTAACAGTTTTTGTCACATAATGCATAATTTTCTCAATTTCCTATCATCACACCATCCCCTTTTAAAATGGATTGCAGCATTCTCTGATGCTGCATACATTCTATAGCAAAGGTGCCCGAAGGTGCTTTGTTGGGAACCTGATAACATGCTAGCATAGGCTCTTAATTACATGCTAATCATCTCACACTCCAGATCACATTTGAACAGCGAGTAGCTGATGAGGTGTGAAATGCGATACCTTACAGAAATACTACATTTATCAGACCAGCTGTCACGGCCAGGGCGAGAGGGGAGGAGATTTAACGAGTGTGTAGGTATGGTAGCTCTGTGTGGGAGAGGACTGATGTTATCACTATGTGTCACGGCACACGTTTTCTTTTTCCGATTCAGCTGCACCTGTCAGTCAGGAGCTCAGTCTAGTGTTGGCTCCAAGTGAAAAAAAAAAAGATCTGGAGTGTGGGCTTCCAGTAGCTTGCCCAAGCTCTGGATTTTGTGACACAAATACACACACTGAAAGAGAGTAACTGGCAGCGGGCGCAGCTGAATGGAAGCTCGCCTTAATCAGGTTTAACGCTCATTTGATTTTCAGTTGAGACAGGGTGCACAATTAGGAGATGCAAAAATCATTGTCATCTCCATTCGGCATAGGATATAGTTTATTTTGAAAGGCTGTTATTAAGATGGCTTTTTGTGTTTTTGCATGACTGTGTGTGCATGTGTATCTTGGGGAGAGTAATGTTGAAAGAGAATAAAAAGAGACAAAAAAATGCTTGGATGAACCAATAAATAAAAGTGGTACCAAGAAAAGGTGATGGTAAAAGCGATTGTTCCAGGTTCAAAACAAGTTAAAGTTTGTGTATTTTCTATATGTTAAAATACCTCTTTTCGGAGACCACTACGCGGGTTAGTGAAAAGAGTAAACACTGTGACAAAATACAACATTTTTGAGAACAGCAACACAGGCTCAACCAATAGCATGATTGGGGTGGGACTATGGGTTTTTTAAACCAATGGCCGACTGGGGGAGTGGTCGGGAAACCTGTTTGAAAATATTATTAACTATTATTAATTTTGCAATTCAGAAGCTAGTAGCGCAGAGAATACACACTTCATGCTCTATCAAGAGCATAATAGGGATAGCTTGCCCAAAAATAAAATTTCTGTCATCATTTAATTACCCTCAACTTGTTGCAAAACCATAAGACATTCTTTTGTGGAGAATGAAAGACTTTTGGCAGAATGCTAGCATCAGTCACCATTCACTTTCATTGCATCTTTTTCCATTCAACATAAGTAAACTGTGACTAAATCTAACATTCTGATGACAGAATAATGTTTTTTAAATATATTCCTGTAATTGTGGTTTTCTATATATTTATAAACTGAGTGTGGATTCAAAATTAGTCGACAGTAATCGACAGTCCCAGATGGTGTTGATAGAGCTTACATTTCTTTAAGAACAGAAAACAAGACAACCAAAACTAACATCTTGGCAGAGAGCTCCCCGTACCAAATGTTAATGTGTAGCCTGCCAATTTGCTGCAAACATACAGGTGATGACACCATATGTGAGCACAGGGAACTGCCAAGTCTTGGACTCTTGATATGCCAAAAGTTTCTCAGCCATTCAGGACCCTGAAAGCCCTGCATTACGTACCAAGATGTGCCACTGATTGCCTCATCTGCTACGGCAGCATGCAGAGATACTCTGCATTACGCAGTGTGTGGTTTGTATCACAGCGCCGTTTGTCATCAAGGAGAACTGATGAAGGGAGAGGGTTATGAGATCAGCAGGCGACAACAGAGAAATAAAGAGAGAAAGGCAGGCTTTCGGCAAATTCACACCCAGTCACACGTGAAATGAGCTTGTGATCTAACCCCTTTATCTTAGGGCTGCCGAGTAGTCTGCACCCTACATGTTGGGGAAGAAATTAATAAATGCTGTCGCCAGTTCCGCCTCAGGCTGGTGGAGATCCAGACTAAGCCTACTCTTTACTTCTTCCCTGATCCCTGAATAAACCAAGAATAGGAGCTGGATTCTTGTCATACAGGCAGGTAATGACAAAAAAGAGAAGAAAAAGGAAAGGTTCTTGGTTTAATAATTCTGGAGATGAGGATAACAGTCCAGCCATGATCTCTAAACAGCTTGGGGTGTGCTTTGTATTTGAACTGCGATATCGCTATGTAAACACAACGCAATGCACAGGAGCTTTTGTGCTGTATTAGCCGTTTCACAATGAAATGTAAAAAGACATTGGTCAGGCTTGATGCAAGCACACAAACAGCACTGTCTATTTAGTATATATGACTGTATTCAAATTATTTAAGGAGTTTGTATCTACACTTTGGGGTTTAGAATTCCACTTCGTGTAAATTAATCACCATTTTGATGTAACCATTTTGATTTCATTAACATTTATTATTTGTAATAATTGTCAATGGCCGATAAACATTTTATATTTTAAGGTCGTTATTAAAATAAATATTTAATGTAGTAATCCAAAAATCCCTTTAAAGTGAGTTCACCCTAAAATTAAAATGTTCTCATCATTTACTCACCATCAAGCCTTCCTTCAATGCAAGTCTATGCAATGCATGTGACTGGTGGCCCGAACTTTGAAGCTAGAAAATACACATAACGGCAGCATAAAAGATCAATATTTAAGGCCTTTTTATTTTTATCTATAAATCTCCACTTTCACTTTCTTCTTTTACTTTTGCCGATTAAAATTCTTCCTGCATGCCACCTACTTGGCATGGAGGACAATTTATAGTAAAAAAAGGCCTTAAATATTGGTCTGTTTCTCACCCACACCTATCATATCACTTCTGAAGATATGGATTTCCACTTGAGCCTTATGGATTACTTTTTATGCTGCCTTTATATGCTTTTTGATCCTTCTGGCAATCATTCATTTGCATTGTATGGGCCTACAGAGCTGAGTTTTTCTTCTAAAAATCTTTGTTTGTGTGCAGCAGAAAAAAGTAAGTCATGTAATTCTGAGATGGCATGAGGGTGAGTAAATGAAAAGAGAATTTTCATTTTTGGGTGAATTATCTCTTTAATTTCATTATAAATCTGCAGTTGTGTTAAAATGCAGAAGAAACGCTGTCATTGTGAAACCACAATGTGAGCCTGCTTATGCACTGCTTTTATGTGTGCTGTGAAACAGCCCTTAGATCAAGCCCCACCAGTTGTGGGTATGAAACTGATTCACTTATGTGACATTAACAGGTCTGAATGACTGTTGGGCATGGGCTGATGCTGAAAATGTCTGGCAACTGCCACTGGCGCTGCTCCAGAAAATGGCAGCTGGCGATGTCCACCACGTGCCATGCCCATCTCAGAGTGGCTCCCTGCAGAACGCCCTCTGGCATGAGCTGGCATTCAGTTTCTTACATACAGCCAACATGGTAGTCTTACCCTTGGCCTTCATCCAGATCCCCTACTCCACACATGTACACATACACCAATAGGATGGATGGTTAAGCTAGCCGTGCCTGAATCAGGCCACCCAACAGCATCAGGGCAGCAGGATTGTAGGCTCTTCCCCCAGACTGTTTGGTTATCTCCCCCCTTATCCACATAGGGGTGATGCAAATCAAACAGCTCCAATGTCGCCCTGTTCCAGGGGATTCAAAGACAGCACCTGGCAGGCACCCACCCACCCAGTGATCCCTTCCTGCCCATGAGATGTACAGTTTTCCCCAGAAAATCTGTGTAGACACAAGCTCTGTGATGGTCTTTAACTAATGCATGTGAGCCAATGAGTTTATTGTCCATATTTTCTTTGGGGCTGTTCAAACCGAATGCGTTTTTGCATCTGCCAGCTCTGCTTTTAAATTGCATTTCTATGTAAATGCAAGTTGTACATTTTCGACTGTTGCGTCTCACGTAGGAGCGTTGAGTTTTTTATTGCTTTGTCAAAGAACTTGAACCCGTTTTCTGTTCTATTTGTTGCACTTATGAGGCTTTTCCACTGCACTGTACAGCTCGACTCGACTCTGCTCGCTTTTGGGGGGGTATTCCACTGTGGATAGTACCTGGTACTTTTTTTTAGCACCACCTCAGTCGAGGTTCCAAGTGAGCCGACCCAATACTAAATGTGACATCAAAACCCTTCAGACCACCGATTGGTCAGGGAGAATCGTCACTACCAGCGCCACTGGATTTGCGACACGGGACATCAACCCACTAGTTTTAAAGTTAGCAACAGCGATAGCAGCATAATTGTTTCCCGCGACTTTCAAATTGTAAAAAGAAATGGCTGTGCGCAAAACCATGCCGTGGTCAATAAATTAGGTGCAGACGTTCCTCTCATTAGTGAAGAACGGCACAAAACGAAAAAGTCTTTCAGGAAGTGTCTCAGCTGTTGGCCGATCATGGCTACCACCGGACCTACCATCAGTGTAGGGAAAAGTAAAAAAAAACGTGACTACAGAACCATCGAGGACCATAACAGCCGGAGTGGTTCAAACAGAAGAAACTGGAAGTGGTTCAACCAAATGGATGCTATCTATGGCAATAGACTGGCAAGCAATGGGAGGGAGAGTGCCCTGGACTCGTCCACAGCGTTGTTGGAGTCCACAAAGGAGGATGGCACGTTTGTTACGTTAACTCTATATTCAACTTGAAAGCGTCACTTTATTTAGTTAACAAGCTACTGGAAAGCTTGCTTTTAAAACAACCAGGCCAATTTAACTGTTACACTTGTGTAAAATCACTATGTAACAACTGCTTTATGCAGCACAATGAGCTAGTAGCTAACAGCTAGCGGTTGTGTTATTTTTTATGGTTAGTAATGTTTGTGTCACATTTAAGATGATGTCACGGCAGTAGAGACAGTGCAACTATGACGATTGACCTATAATCCCACCCACGTTGAGGCGGCACTAAACTGCAATGGAAAAGCAAGCTCAGAAAAGTAAAGCGAGCGGAGTCAAGTCGAACCTTAATGTGCAGTGGAAAAGTGTCATTAGTCTAGCTTTATTTTACTGTAAGAGTGCATTTGGTCTGAACAGCCCCTGAGTGTGTGCATGTAAATGCCTTGGTGCAAAAACTGATAACAAATATGAGTAAAAAAGATCTAGAGGCTAGTCTCACCTTTGCACTGGCCTATATGCTCCACAGTGATTTTCCTATCTTGTCGGCACGCAATGGTTCTTAGCTGGCAACGGTCTGCATAAGTCACCCCATCAGAACCACATACCTGTCCACAAACACACACATAAACATTATGTAGAACAAGAATGTTCCCATAAACAACATTTAGTAGAAGGTCATAGACAATACGGTGGGATTGTGACACAGGCAAGGTCACCTTTGTCTTATTCTTCTCGTCACAGTCTGGTGATGGGCATTCACAGTGAGCCTGTCCATTCAACTCCACACACGATGCCCCAAAGTGGCATACCAGCTCATCACAGGACTTGGCTGCCTCAGGCCCTGTGGAATAGTTTGGCTTGGTTAAAGCAAAACCCCCATTTACAACTGGAAAAACAAAAGGAATCTTCTGATTACATGTTGCACGGCCAAGTGATTATGGCGATGGACTGCTATCCATGCTCTACATGTGGGTTCAAATCCCATCCTCATCGGTTGGAAGCTTTGGTGTCGAATAACCTCAGAAAGTGCTTTTAGAATGTTTCTTGAAGGTAAAACCCAATGCTTTCATGCTTTAAGTGTTCCTGTAGCTTATCTAGTAGAGCATGGCACTAGTAATGCCAAGCGCAATTGTCATGGGTTAAATTCCCAGGGAATACATGTACTCGCTTTGAACAAACCTTAGGCCAAATGCATTAAATGTACTATAAATATCACTTTGTCTCTGATATGAACTATAAGACTTCCACCACAGAAATTCCTCAGAAAAAGGGACTTGCATCAGCAGCTGAGCCAGAGACCTTCCCTGCCACAGTAGTCAGCTCTTTACTATAACGTCAGAGTCCAGTACTGCACTGTCTGGCCAGCAGCATTGACTGGTTTCCTCTCTACACATTTATGTGACAGCTTTATCTGGCAGGGCACTGCATGCCTACTGCTAGCTGTTGGGATTGGTCAGTTCATTAAGCTCTTCACTTCCAGTCAATAGCTGACAGTGACTCCATATTACACACCAAGCTGCAACAGTGGATGACATCTGGATAACATTTCACTGTTGCACATTTGAAGAATGAACTTTATTGGTGTCATTTTGATTATTGCAGCCTCATGGCAGTGAACAATTACCTACCTGGTTAATGATGTCTGAAACTATTAGGGTTCCCATGAATCATTTGTGCACTATTAGGGAACAAGGGTTATTTTCTAGTTGTGTTCAGCTCTAATATAATGTGTTAGGCAGAAAGAAAAACTTGGTCACTATTCACTATAATGATATGTAACAAAAGATGTAATGCAAAGATGAAAAGAATGGTGACCTAATTTGTCCTTTTTTGTTCCATGGATGAAAGGAAGTCACAGATTTAAAAAAAAAATTGGTGAACTATTCCTTTAATTATAACTCATAGAACCACAAATCTGTTGCCTCAAAAGTGCATTCCTGGAGAGATTGGCGGAATTTTGTGCTAATTAAAACCACAATGTTACCTTTGTCACAGCCATTGGCTCCCATCTTGCTGCCGTCGGGGCACACGTTGCATTTCATGCCCTTAACGCCAGGCTTACAAGAGCACAGCCCTGACATCTGCTCGCAGTCGTCACGTACAGAGCCCACTCCATCGCAGTTGCATGCTGATGTGAGAGAGAGAGAGAGAGAGAGAGAGAGATAGGAGGATGTCAGCCTTATCTGGTTGAACAGTTTTGATTAGATTCCTTGTCTCTTTCTGTTCAATTTCACCCCAACAAAAACATCCAGACATCCACCAAATGCATAGAGGCAATCTTGAGGCTGCTCCAACTCTGTGACCCTACAGCTACAGCTATAGCAGTTGCACTCTGTCAATGACCACAGTCTGGTAAAGTTCAGACTGGGGGTCAAGTAGCCCTGGGGTAAAAGAGAAAGTGGCTACAGAATGTGCTAATGCTCTGAGGGCCCCTGGGACAGTGCTCAAATGGTATTAATCAATGCTTGTTTTTGGCTTTGTACTGCTGTACACACAAATGTATATGCACACATCAGCCTGTTCTTGGTCTGAAGGCAGAACTTATAGGTCAAGCCATGTTGCACTCTCATAGAGTTCTCATTATGTTCAGTGGCTCGGAGGCTTAACTGGAAACACTTGTTTTGACAGAAATCACATTTAATGCTGGAAGGGATACTGCAGTAGGTTGTCGCTTCAGATTATGCACTGTAAATGGACATTTAACACATTTAACAGAAAATTGCCTGAAAGCAAATCACAAAAAAGGAGACTTACGTGTGCAGCCACTCATGTTCTCTGTCACAATGCCTCGGAAGTTCCAAAATCCAGGCTCGCAGCGGTCACATTTGAGTCCCCCGACACCTGGTTTACAAGAGCACTGGCCAGTGGAGGGGTCACAGGTGCCTCCGTATGAACCATAATGATTACACTGACACACACCTAAAGTGTAGAATAAGGGGTCTAATCTCCATATAGAAAGGTACATACTCCATATAGAAAGACAGATATGCTTAGTGGTGAACCACAAAACTTACATTTTAATTCCACTGAGTAAGCAATGTGTTTGGTCTAATTTATGGCTGATAATTAACTAATGACTATAAACTCTGCTGCATGCAACTGAACTAATCAGACATTACATACGCAGTGATCTGAGAGATCAAGGCTCATGGAGAGACAAACTAAGGGTTATATACGCACTGGGACATCCCGCCAGTCCAACACCTAGGGCAGTGGTCTTGTTGTCTTGACAACATCCGTATACAGTTTCACTGCAGTGCTGGGGGGCAATCAAGTCTGTAGGAGATGATGTGGCAGCTAGAGAAAGATAGATGGAGAGAGGAGGAAATGGGTGGGAGAGAGATAGAGAAAGATTCATAGCATTCTTTTAAGACAAATTAAACTAAACAATTCAAGCTGAAATGCAATTTAGTACAGCACAATATTAATTGCTTAAGGAGCAGAGGTGGGAGTGCCTGCATCTGGCTGCCAGATAACAATTCTATTTACAATTCCAATTCAAAAAAAGGACGCTATTATCAAGCGTGAAAACAAACAATAGACCTCTCGTTGAATGTCTGGTGGGTGACATTTGACAAATTCTCATGGGCCTGTTCTCTCCATTCGTTCTTGTCGTAGATAGCGGGGGTGGGGGGTTACATGTACATTGCAGTGTCAAACACAGATTTATGGACTTTGCATTTATGGACACAATAGCGCAAATGAGGACATGCCAATGCCAGTCAACTCTAATTAAACGACAGAGATTCCAGCTAGCCTGACTCACATACAGAGAAAGTTTGTTGCGGTATTTAACCGTAACTTGTTGTAAGGCAGATGGCAGGTCCCTATTTGTCTTATCTGTTGTCATTCTTTCCTTCAATTTCTCACAGTCTTTCCACAATGCTTTTCTCTAGGCCATTGAGCTGAATGGCCCTAGGAGCTGCTAAGTTTGGCAGTGCTGTTTGTGGTTTTGAGATTGGAGCAGAAAGCTTGGGTGTTATAAATCAGGGGGCTGCCGGCATGAGTGTGCACGTCTTGGGCTATAATGTTGATGTGTCACCGTGCCTTTCATTGCGTTTTGTGGCTCCAGAGATGGGTTTTGTCCATACCTCATTAAACTTCTCTCTGCACTGAGCCCATTATGACAAAGGTGATTTTAATTTGATCCTCTCTTCACACCCTCCTCCCTCCACAACCACTTGTTCTTCAATGCAATCTTTCCTGACACAACAAGGTGCCGCGGTTGCAGCGAGGTCAACCTGCTCATCCAAGGTTTATCTTGGTATCATACAGCAGGGGTAAAAAGAGTGAAAAACTAATTTTAATCTTGTATTTGGTCAAACTGCTTTTGGATTCTCCACATTCTTTTTTGTGATACTTGTTTATATTTATGCAAAGTTAGGGGAATTTGGGTGATTACGAGGGCATTGCTAGGGCATTACTAAATTGCTGCAAGATGGCTGCTTACTGGCCCAAATCAAAAGAGAACATCTGCAAGTCTCTATGACATCCTGACCTTGTCAATGGAAGTCTATAGGATTTTTTGCCCATTTTTCATCTGCCAGACAGACTTCATACTCTGTAATAAAATGCTTCTAAATAAAAAACATGATTCAGAATTTTTTTTAAACAGATACAATTTATAAGCATATTAATTTTCAGATTTTTTTACTCAAAATTAAGGGTTTACTTTATATCTACTGTTAATATTTAGATATACTAAACCATATATATCTGTTGTGACAAAGCACTTACAATGGAAGTGAATGGTGCCAATTTTGTAGGGCTTATGGGCAGAAGAATGAACAATTTCTACGCAGAACAACTTGAATCCAGGATTCACACTGATATTTCCTTCCAACTAGAACTAAGACACAGAGGCCCACAGTCCACACTGGAATTCCTTAGGGCAATACATTTAAAGACTCTGCCAAGACGGTGCTCTAAAATCTGAATCAACCCTGTGGAAATGAGACGAAATGCACATCTGCCTAGCTTAACCGTCTTGAGAACAAATGTAGATCTGTGGACACACAAAGACCCCTCCTTGTCCATGTTGTAAATCAGAAATGCCCTAAACGTTAATGGTCATCACATGGCTGATATGGCCATCTTGGCCATCTCAGCAAGGAGACCCTCACCCCTAAAGGGAAGAGGTGATGGTTATTATAATCATCACATGCTAAAAACTCATTACCATGACACAGAGCTAAAGCAGACTCCCTCAAGAGAAATCCCCTTAATTGCAATGGACAACACATTATTCCAACACTATGACTCCTTTGTTCTGGAACATAACCAATTTCTATGCTCAAAATTAAACTAAGAGAAATCATAAACATCCTCTCTGATCATTATTCTGCAAACAGCAGCTAAAAAGGGTCTATGAACTTTGACGTAATTGCTTGACTCACTCAAATCTGACTTTACACTTCACAACGCACCTAACCACGTTTTTTTATGCTAACATGCATCTCATGATGCCTAACTGTGGTTAGAATCACAGAATGCATTATTCTGACCTTGTGCACACATAACGCACACTTATACAATGTGTAATAATGTACATTTAATATTTTTATGTATAGTGAAGTAACCACAAAGAGACAGTATGTCATGTTTCATATTTAAATGCTTGTCTGTTTGCGTAGAGAATGTTGATGTTAATGGCATGTCTCTTGCACCAATTTCATTAATTAAAAGTCAGGATAAAATTGTAAAATTGTTCTTTGCGGGAAAACTGAGGAAACTTAGAACAAAGGGTCATAAATTAATTATTTTGAGGGGAGGACACTTTGACCACAGGCACTCTGAAAGCCGCCTCTTATTGGCTTAGAGCCTCTTCGGGGTGCGACCAAACATAAATGGTATAAAATACCAGCTTGGACAATCCCTCACTCTCTCTTCTCTGTGGCTTACACACACTTTGTCCTAGGAAGTCCAGAGTCTCCCTTGCTTGAGGCTTCACTTCTAGGGATCTACCTCGTCATTCCATAACCCATCCATCGAACCAAACAAAGGCCTCCTGGAACTAAACCAAACCAAAGGAGTTCTCTTTAAGACTTCAACTCCATCCTTTCCGACTTCTCCAAAGTTGTCGAAGTCATTGCTTCAAAACCCCGCCTGAACATTCTAGTAGCAAACTATCCAGCATCCATGATTTTAGACAGAGGTCCAAAATATCAATGGAGCACAACCAGAACTTTCTATGGACCCAGCCAAAAAACCAAAGCAACACAACAAAACACAACAAAATGCACAACTAGACTTTTGCTAGAAAGTGCTGGTGTTTTATTTAAATACTTCGGGTAACCCAATTGCAAATCGAGATATACTAAATGAATAATCAATGGTTCTCAAGGCATGGTCAATAGACTCTGTTACAGATCATTTCTATTCACCTTCTGTTACAGCTCACTCACCAACCTTTTTTTTATGTTTGTCTATGTGTGTTAGTTTAGTTTTACGTTGTAGATTAGCAACAAAGTCTTGTGAGAATTTGACTGTGTATTTTATCAAATCATATCGGTCCCTAGAAATCTGTCAACCCTAAAAAGCTGCATTGCTAATAAACCAGATTTAAATATATTTGTGATATTATTTTCAATGGCCATGAAAGTAGTACTACTATAAGAATTAATCTTATGTGCTAATCAACTCATCCCTTTGACTTTGATCGGACATAAACTTTAACATTAATTATTTTACTATTCCCCAAATCAATCGTTAATCCCCTCATTTAACTAAATTCTTTGTATTAGTCATTGGAAAATCATGCAGACATATGCTTAAAGCCATAAGCTAACCATTATGCAAATTCCCTACATATAATTGGTGATGAATTCCCTACAGTGTGATCAAATCACTTACTAACTTTTCTGTGTAAAGTAAAAGCAAAATTTACAACTTTGTAGCCATCAAGATGTAATGTCATCAAACCCTAAAACGACTTTAAAGATGATTAATTTATCAACATTACAGCTCAAATAACAGATTAGTTTTAACAAAAGAATTAATGTAAGTGCTTTTATAATATTATAAGCTTCGCATTTCTGCCTTTAAACCCTCTAAATATTGGCCCCATTCACTTACATTATAAGTGCCTCAATGTAACCTTGATTTTTGCTTTTTTTTAAAAAAAAGAAAGATGGAGGGATGTCTAAATATTTTTTTGTGGTTATCAACATTATGCCAAAAATTACGTCAATTACATTTCTCTAATAGTGGATAAAAAAGGGCCCTTGGCATCAAAAAGTTTGAAAAACCCTGAAAAGACCATCATAAATTTTCATTAGTATTGGTTTGGCGCCATTCTAGCTGGTCGATCAACATAGCCATGTTCACCAGCAGGAAATGCTAGTTAAACAGCATGGCCTTTCTAATGAAGCTGGTTGACCAAGGGAGGCATGCTTGAGTGATTTAAGAAAGCTGGTATGGATCAACATACTAGCATCCCATGCTGGAGACCAGCATACAAAACACAACATATGCTGGTCTTTTCTTAACAGGGATAACTAATATGGAAAAGAAAACAACATGTTTGTTGCTCTCCACTAAATAGAAATCCACTTCCCTGGAAATTGTACTGTTTTACTGAAGAGAGTAGACCGAATTGCCTCAGTAACTTGGTCACCGCCAGTTCACTCAGATGAGAAACAAAGAGAAAAGGGCAGTTTACAGCAAGGAGACTCAGCACACGGTTGTCTAGAGCTCACCAATAACTTATTTCCAATTAGCAAAAAACAGCAAGGTGCTCTGGAGGTCCGTCAGCTCTCAAAGACACAAGGTCAGAAAATTGTTGCGGAGACACTGCACCGTGCATATCAAATGGAAGGCCCAATGAGATTTCTATTGATCAGAGCTCAGCCAATGGGAAGCAGATGCCAAAAGCTCCTCACACCAGTTAAAAGTTCTCCAAAAGGATTTATTTTCCATGGCCACTGAAGGAACATGCCTGATCCTGGCTAGAGGGCCCAGCAAGGCTCTGAAGCAGAAAACTCGGAATTAGAGAAAACCATAGAGAACTGTGCGAGTGAGGGAGTGAGAGAGGAAAAGGATAGGGTACAGTTGAAAGAAAAGTGTGTGTGTGTGAAGTGTCAAGCTCGCACACAATTTTCTGGTTGCATACAGCCACGCTCTTCCTCTCTCAGTGGTAGCTGCTCAAGTCTGGACTACACAAGCCTCCTAAAGCTAAAAGAAAAGCTGCATCCAGCTGCAATGGCTTTATAGCAACCAGCCTCTCTGAATTTCTAGACAGTTTATCTTCAGATAATGGAGGAGTATATAAATATTCGATTAATAAAGGTTGTCTCTCACCTGGACAGGGGTCTTGGCTCTGGAGCAGCAGGTCCATTTGCTTCTCGCACCTGGTCTTCTTGAGCTCACATTCGCTGTTGTATGTGTTCCCATCTGAGCCGCACACCTGCAAATGTTTACAGCAAGGATAACACAGTGTGATTAATGGATTCAACAACATTTAGCATACATTTAAAAAAGTCAACCGCCTGAGCAGTTAGGGGTGGGAATCTATTTAAATTCAATTCAATGGGATTCAGAAAGTGATATCAAAATTATTCATAATGCAACTTAATTTTTTAGAAATACAGCATAAAGGCTTTGGCTAATTATATTGGATCATGTCCAAATTTTGTTTTAAAAATCACAATCGTGTGATATATTATGTCTCACAATAGTGATTCTACTGCGCATACATATTTAACCTTTAAA